>NW_025547838.1:0-22093 GCF_905237065.1 Salmo salar | reverse complement strand
CTATATACAGTGTTGTAACGATGTGCAAATAGTTAAAAGTACAAAAGGGAAAATAAATAAACGTAAATATAGGTTGTATTTAAAATGGTGTTTGTTCTTCACTGGTTGCCCTTTTCTGCTGTGATGGCACACTGTGGTATTTCACCCAATAGATGTGGGAGTTTATCAAAATTAGATTTGTTTTAGAATTCTTTGTGGGTTTGTGTAATCTGAGGGAAATATGTGTCTCTAATATGGTCGTACATTTGGCCTAATTTTGTGGGCAGTGTGCACATAGCCTGACTTCTCTTGAGAGCCAGGTGTGCCTTTCTCAATAGCAAGGCTATGCTCAAAGATTTCCTTAAGTATGGGTCAGTCACTGTGGTTAGGTATTCTGCCACTGTGTACTCTCTGTTTAGGGCCAAAATAGCATTCTAGTTTGCTCTGTTTTTTGTAAATTCTTTCCAATGTGTCAAGTAATTATCTTTTTATTTTCTCATGATTTGGTTGTGTCTAATTGTGTTTGTGAACAGAGCCCCAGTACAAGCTTGCTTAGGGGGTCTCTTCTCCAGGTTCATTTCTCTGTAGGTTTGTTATGAAAGGTTTGGGAATCGCTTCCTTTTAGTTGGTTGTTCTGCTCTGCATGCATTATTTGGTGTTTTACATTGTACACAAAGGATATTTTAGCAGAATTCTGCATGCAGAATCTCAGTTTAGTGAATTCTTGATTGTTGAGCGGACCCCAGACCTCACAACCATAAAGGGCAATGGGTTCTAAAACCGATTCAAGTATTTTTAGCCAGATCCTAATTGGTATGTCGAATTTTATGTTCTTTCTGATGGCATAGAATGCCCTTCTTGTCTTGTCTCTCAGATCGTTCACAGCTATGTGGAAGTTACATGTGGCGCTGATGTTTAGGCCGAGGTATGTATAGTTTTTGTGTGCTCTAGGGCAACGGGGTCTAGATGGAATTTGTATTCGTTGTCCTGGGAACGGGACCTTTTTTTGGAACACCATTAATTTATAATGTTGTATGTTTTTCCATCAGCAACACCACTGTCCAGCATTTTGTATAGCAGACCCTCATGCCAAATTGAGTCAAAAGCATGAGAAGACTTTGCCTTTTTTGGTTTGTTTGTTTGTCAAGTAGGGTGTGCAGAGTGAATACGTGGTATGTCATTCGGTGATTTGATAAAAAAGCCAATTTGACATTTGCTCAGTACATTGTTTTCACGGAGGAAATGTATGAGTCTGCTGTTAATGATAACACAGAGGATTTTCCCAAGGTTGCTGTTGACACATATCCCACGGTAGTTATTGGGGTCAAATTTGTCTCCACTTTTGTGGATTAGGATGATCAGTCCTTGGTTCCAAATATTGGGGAAGATGCCAGAGCTGAGGATGATGTTAGAGATTTTAAGTATAGCCAATTGGAATTTGTGGTCTGTATATTTTATTATTTAATTTAAGATACCATCAACCCACAGGCCTTTTTGGGTTGGAGGGTTTCTATTTTGTGCTGTAGTTCATTCAATGTAATTGGAGAGTCCAGTGGGTTCTGGTAGACTTTAATAGTTGATTCTAAGATTTGTATTTGATCATGTTGTTTGTTCTTTGTTATAGAGCCAAAAAGATTGGAGAAGTGGTTAACCCATACATCTCCATTTTGGATAGATAATTCTTCGTTTTGTTGTTTGTTTAGTGTTTTCCAATTTTCCCAGAAGGGGTTAGATTCTATGGATTCTTCAATTACATTGAGCTGATTTCTGACATGCTGTTCCTTTTTCCCTGGTGTATTTCTGTATTGTTTTAGTGATTCACCACAGTGAGGCTCAGGTTTTCTGGGTCTCTATGTTTTTTGTTCGATAGGTTTCTCAATTTCTTTCTTAGGTGTTTTGCATTCTTCATCAAACCATTGCATTTGTTATTGCCTAATTGTTTTTTGGTAGATTTCCACATTACTTTCCTTAAGCATTTCTTAATATTATTCAGTTCCTTTGGCTTTGATGCCTCATGATTGAGCATAGCTCTGTTCGAGTACAGTGTTATTTTGCTGTGATCTGATAGGGGTGTCAGTGGGCTGACTGTGAACGCTCTGAGAGACTGGGTTGAGGTCAGTGATAAAGTAGTCTACAGTACTTCTGCCAAGAGATGAGCTATAGGGGTGTACCAAACATAGGACTCCCCTCGAAGCCTACCATTGACTATGTATACTACCATTCAAAAGTTTGGGGTCATTTAGAAATGTCCTTGTTTTTGAAAGAAAAGCACATTTTTTGTACATTAAAATAACATAAAATGTATCAGAAAAACTGTGTAGACATTGTTAATGTTGTAAATGACTACTGTAGCTGGAAACGGCAGATTTTTAATGGAATATCTACATAGGCGTACAGAGGCCCATTATCAGCAACCATCACTCCTGTGTTCCAATGGCTCGTTGTGTTAGCTAATCCAAGTTAATCATTTTAAAAGGCTAATTGATCATTAGAATCATTAGAAAACCCTTTTGCAGTTATGTTAGCACAGCTGAAAACTGTTGTGCTGATTAAGGCAGAGTCCTTCTTGGCAGAGTTCCTCTGTCCAGTGGCTGTAATTCTTTTGCCCATCTTAATCTTTTATTTTTTATTGGCCAGTCTGAGTCGCCTCTTCATTGTTGACGTTGAGACTGGTGTTTCTTGCGGGTACTATTTAATGAAGCTGTCATTGTTAAAGTATGTGGATTCTATTGGGGGGGTATAGGTAGCACACATGAGAACATTTTTCTCTGTTGAGATCATTTTCTTATTCATTTCTAGCCAGATGTAAAATGTTCCTGTTTTGACTTATTTAATAGAGTGGGTTAGGTCTACTCTATACTGCTGAGTATACGCCCTGAGTTTCTTCCCTGTTTCACACCTGGTTGGTTAGTGGATGGGACTACCAGCTCTCTGTAACCTAGAGGGCAACCGGTGGGTCCGTCTCCTCTATACCAGGTTTCTTGTAGGATGACAATGTCTGTATTTCCAATTTCTTTGATGAAGTCCAGGTTCCTGATCTTTAGGCCAAAGACAGATGACGTCAGGCCTTGGATATTCCAGGATGAGATAGTGAAGGCTTTGTGTTCCATAAAGTGTCCAATGTTATTGGTCGTGTGGTTTGGCCTCAGACCAGTACATGTGAGCAGAGCCTGCTGAGCATCTGGTACATGCCATTGGCTTGGGCTAGTGTAAGAGTGGGGGTTGGGCCTGTTAGCCTTCTCACAGCCTGGGCGTATGTGTGACTTCCATGTTAATGCCCTCTTTGCGGGGTGGGGACGGGGGTATGGGGTGGGCAGGAGGGGCATAGGTCTGATCTGAGGGGGCCTAAATGGGGTGTGGGGATTGGTTGACTTGGGGGGGTGTTGATTGGTTGGGGTGGGGGTGTGTATGTGTCTGGTGGTGTTGTGGTCTGGATGTAGGTCCTCTCGGCATGGGTCCTCTATGTGTAGGTCCGGGGGGAGTGTCCCGCTGGTCTGGGAGAGTGTCCCGCTGGTCTGGGAGAGTGTCCCGCTGGTCTGGGAGAGGGTCCCGCTGGTCTGGGCGGGGTGTCTATTGATTTGTTGCTCCTGTGTGAAGTGTTGGGGCTACGTTTGAGAGCGATGTCCTTTAGAGTCCGGGTTAAGGTGGGCACTGCTGCCTTGTATAGGTGGACCTGGTCATAGAGGCTGTTCAAGTCCAGGGTGGAGTGGTGGGCCAGGAAAACATTTGGTTTTGAGGCACAGTCACGGGAAATACTTGCGTTTACCTGCTGTATGGTAGTCTTTTCGTGGTAGCAGGGGGAAAGTTGGGGAAAGTTGTGCGTTGGGGAAAGTAGAAGAAGCTTTTTCAGTCACTCCCTTCAGTGTTGTGGCCAACCTTTCCTGCTGTGTTCTCAGTTCATTTGTGCCTGTGTGTATTATTATGTGTCTGGGTGAACCTTGTTGGTCCTCAGACAGAAGGTCTAGGGGCGCTGGGTGTTTGGACACCAGAGTTTAGACACACTGGGTTTGTGGAAAAAGTTTTTTTCTTGTATATATTTCCCATTTGAGTCCATAAGGAGTACAATCTGTGTCTTGTGTATGTCCTCAGTGTGTGTGGGGGGTTGTCAGGAGGGCTATCAGGGTGGCTGACAGGGGGGTGCTCAGAGGGGGTGAGATCCCCTGGGCTTGGGGTTATTCATGTGTCTGTCCTGCTGTGATGTCGACACTATGGTCAGGTGTGGACTGTTCTGCTGTGGTGTCAACACTATGGTCTGGGTCTGGTGTGGACTGTTCTGCTGTGGTGTTAACACTATGGTCTGGTGTGGACTGTTCTGCTGTGGTGTCAACACTATGGTCTGGTGTGGACTGTTCTGCTGTGATGTCAACACTATGGTCAGGGTCTGGTGTGGACTGTTCTGCTGTGGTGTCAACACTATGGTCTGGTGTGGACTGTTCTGCTGTGGTGTCAACACTATGGTCAGGGTCTGGTGTGGACTGTCCTGCTGTGGTGTCAACACTATGGTCAGGGTCTGGTGTGGACTGTTCTGCTGTGGTGTCAACACTATGGTCAGGGTCTGGTGTGGACTGTTCTGCTGTGGTGTCAACACTATGATCAGGGTCTGGTGTGGACTGTTCTGCTGTGGTGTCAACACTATGGTCTGGTGTGGACTGTTCTGCTGTGGTGTTAACACTATGGTCAGGGTCTGGTGTGGACTGTTCTGCTGTGGTGTCAACAATATGGTCAGGGTCTGGTGTGGACTGTTCTGCTGTGGTGTCAACACTATGGTCTGGTGTGGACTGTTCTGCTGTGGTGTTAACACTATGGTCAGGTGTGGACTGTTCTGCTGTGGTGTCAACACTATGGTCTGGTGTGGACTGTTCTGCTGTGGTGTCAACACTATGGTCAGGTGTGGACTGTTCTGCTGTGGTGTTAACACTATGGTCTGGTGTGGACTGTTCTGCTGTGGTGTTAACACTAGGGTCAGGGTCTGGTGTGGACTGTTCTGCTGTGGTGTCAACACTATGGTCAGGGTCTGGTGTGGACTGTTCTGCTGTGGTGTCAACACTATGGTCAGGTGTGGACTGTTCTGCTGTGGTGTTAACACTATGGTCAGGGTCTGGTGTGGACTGTTCTGCTGTGGTGTCAACACTATGGTCAGGGTCTGGTGTGGACTGTTCTGCTGTGGTGTCAACACTATGGTCTGGTGTGGACTGTTCTGCTGTGGTGTTAACACTATGGTCAGGTGTGGACTGTTCTGCTGTGGTGTTAACACTATGGTCTGGTGTGGACTGTTCTGCTGTGGTGTTAACACTAGGGTCAGGGTCTGGTGTGGACTGTTCTGCTGTGGTGTCAACACTATGGTCAGGGTCTGGTGTGGACTGTTCTGCTGTGGTGTCAACACTATGGTCAGGTGTGGACTGTTCTGCTGTGGTGTTAACACTATGGTCAGGGTCTGGTGTGGACTGTTCTGCTGTGGTGTCAACACTATGGTCAGGGTCTGGTGTGGACTGTTCTGCTGTGGTGTCAACACTATGGTCTGGTGTGGACTGTTCTGCTGTGGTGTTAACACTATGGTCAGGTGTGGACTGTTCTGCTGTGATGTCAACACTATGGTCAGGGTCTGGTGTGGACTGTACTGCTGTGGTGTCAACACTATGGTCAGGGTCTGGTGTGGACTGTTCTGCTGTGGTGTCAACACTATGGTCAGGGTCTGGTGTGGACTGTTCTGCTGTGGTGTCAACACTATGGTCAGGGTCTGTGTGGACTGTTCTGCTGTGGTGTTAACACTATGGTCAGGGTCTGGTGTGGACTGTTCTGCTGTGGTGTCAACACTATGGTCAGGGTCTGGTGTGGACTGTTCTGCTGTGATGTTAACACTATGGTCAGGGTCTGGTGTGGACTGTTCTGCTGTGGTGTTAACACTATGGTCTGGTGTGGACTGTTCTGCTGTGGTGTCAACACTATGGTCAGGGTCTGGTGTGGACTGTTCTGCTGTGGTGTCAACACTATGGTCAGGGTCTGGTGTGGACTGTTCTGCTGTGGTGTCAACACTATGGTCAGGGTCTGGTGTGGACTGTCCTGCTGTGGTGTCAACACTATGGTCAGGGTCTGGTGTGGACTGTTCTGCTGTGGTGTTAACACTATGGTCAGGGTCTGGGGTGGACTGTTCTGCTGTGGTGTCAACACTATGGTCTGGTGTGGACTGTTCTGCTGTGGTGTCAACACTATCGTCAGGGTCTGGTGTGGACTGTTCTGCTGTGGTGTTAACACTATGGTCAGGGTCTGGTGTGGACTGTTCTGCTGTGGTGTTAACACTATGGTCAGGGTCTGGTGTGGACTGTTCTGCTGTGATGTCAACAATATGGTCAGGGTCTGGTGTGGACTGTTCTGCTGTGATGTCAACACTATGGTCAGGGTCTGGTGTGGACTGTTCTGCTGTGATGTCAACACTATGGTCTGGTGTGGACTGTTCTGCTGTGGTGTCAACACTATGGTCAGGGTCTGGTGTGGACTGTTCTGCTGTGGTGTCAACACTATGGTCAGGGTCTGGTGTGGACTGTTCTGCTGTGGTGTCAACACTATGGTCAGGGTCTGGTGTGGACTGTTCTGCTGTGGTGTTAACACTATGGTCAGGGTCTGGTGTGGACTGTTCTGCTGTGATGTTAACACTATGGTCAGGGTCTGGTGTGGACTGTTCTGCTGTGGTGTCAACACTATGGTCAGGTGTGGACTGTTCTGCTGTGGTGTTAACACTATGGTCAGGGTCTGGTGTGGACTGTTCTGCTGTGGTGTCAACACTATGGTCAGGGTCTGGTGTGGACTGTTCTGCTGTGGTGTTAACACTATGGTCAGGGTCTGGTGTGGACTGTTCTGCTGTGGTGTTAACACTATGGTCAGGGTCTGGTGTGGACTGTTCTGCTGTGGTGTTAACACTATGGTCAGGGTCTGGTGTGGACTGTTCTGCTGTGGTGTCAACACTATGGTCAGGGTCTGGTGTGGACTGTTCTGCTGTGGTGTTAACACTATGGTCAGGGTCTGGTGTGGACTGTTCTGCTGTGATGTCAACACTATGGTCAGGGTCTGGTGTGGACTGTTCTGCTGTGGTGTCAACAGTATGGTCAGGGTCTGGTGTGGACTGTTCTGCTGTGGTGTCAACACTATGGTCTGGTGTGGACTGTTCTGCTGTGGTGTCAACACTATGGTCTGGTGTGGACTGTTCTGCTGTGGTGTTAACACTATGGTCAGGGTCTGGTGTGGACTGTTCTGCTGTGGTGTCAACAATATGGTCAGGGTCTGGGGTGGACTGTTCTGCTGTGGTGTCAACACTATGGTCTGGTGTGGACTGTTCTGCTGTGGTGTCAACACTATGGTCTGGTGTGGACTGTTCTGCTGTGATGTCAACACTATGGTCTGGTGTGGACTGTTCTGCTGTGGTGTCAACACTATGGTCAGGGTCTGGTGTGGACTGTTCTGCTGTGATGTCAACAATATGGTCTGGTGTGGACTGTTCTGCTGTGGTGTCAACACTATGGTCAGGGTCTGGTGTGGACTGTTCTGCTGTGGTGTTAACACTATGGTCAGGGTCTGGTGTGGACTGTTCTGCTGTGGTGTCAACACTATGGTCAGGGTCTGGTGTGGACTGTTCTGCTGTGGTGTTAACACTATGGTCAGGGTCTGGTGTGGACTGTTCTGCTGTGGTGTCAACACTATGGTCAGGGTCTGGTGTGGACTGTTCTGCTGTGGTGTTAACACTATGGTCAGGGTCTGGTGTGGGCTGTTCTGCTGTGGTGTCAACACTATGGTCAGGGTCTGGGGTGGACTGTTCTGCTGTGGTGTTAACACTATGGTCAGGGTCTGGTGTGGACTGTTCTGCTGTGGTGTTAACACTATGGTCAGGGTCTGGTGTGGACTGTTCTGCTGTGGTGTCAACACTATGGTCAGGGTCTGGTGTGGACTGTTCTGCTGTGGTGTCAACACTATGGTCAGGGTCTGGTGTGGACTGTTCTGCTGTGGTGTCAACACTATGGTCAGGGTCTGGGGTGGACTGTTCTGCTGTGATGTAGACACTATGGTCAGGGTCTGGTGTGGACTGTTCTGCTGTGGTGTCAACAATATGGTCAGGGTCTGGTGTGGACTGTTCTGCTGTGGTGTCAACACTATGGTCTGGTGTGGACTGTTCTGCTGTGGTGTCAACACTATGGTCTGGTGTGGACTGTTCTGCTGTGGTGTCAACACTATGGTCAGGGTCTGGTGTGGACTGTTCTGCTGTGGTGTCAACACTATAGTCAGGGTCTGGTGTGGACTGTTCTGCTGTGGTGTTAACACTATGGTCAGGGTCTGGTGTGGACTGTTCTGCTGTGGTGTCAACACTATAGTCAGGGTCTGGTGTGGACTGTTCTGCTGTGGTGTTAACACTATGGTCAGGGTCTGGTGTGGACTGTTCTGCTGTGGTGTTAACACTATGGTCAGGGTCTGGTGTGGACTGTTCTGCTGTGGTGTTAACACTATGGTCTGGGTCTGGTGTGGACTGTTCTGCTGTGATGTCAACACTATGGTCAGGGTCTGGTGTGGACTGTTCTGCTGTGGTGTCAACACTATGGTCAGGGTCTGGTGTGGACTGTTCTGCTGTGGTGTTGAGACTTTTGTTGGGAGCTGAGGTGGGTTGTTCTGCTGGCTTCTCTGCGGGGGGGGTCACCTCTCTAGTGGGTTGTTCTCTGTCCCACGCCATCCCCCTCACCCTCTCCTCCAGCAGTCTGATCCTCTCCTCCATCCCCCTCACCCTCTCCTCCAGCAGTCTGATCCTCTCCTCCATCCCCCTCACCCTCTCCTCCAGCAGTCTGATCCTCTCCTCCATCCCCCTCACCCTCTCCTCCAGCAGTCTGATCCTCTCCTCCATCCCCCTCACCCTCTCCTCCAGCAGTCTGATCCTCTCCTCCATCCCCCTCACCCTCTCCTCCAGCAGTCTGATCCTCTCCTCCATCCCCCTCACCCTCTCCTCCAGTAGTCTGATCCTCTCCTCCATCCCCCTCACCCTCTCCTCCAGCAGTCTGATCCTCTCCTCCATCCCCCTCACCCTCTCCTCCAGCACTCTGATCCTCTCCACCATCCCCCCTCACCCTCTCCTCCAGTAGTCTGATCCTCTCCTCCATCCCCTCACCCTCTCCTCCAGCAGTCTGATCCTCTCCTCCATCCCCCTCACCCTCTCCTCCAGCAGTCTGATCCTCTCCTCCATCCCCCTCACCCTCTCCTCCAGCAGTCTGATCCTCTCCTCCATCCCCCTCACCCTCTCCTCCAGCAGTCTGATCCTCTCCTCCATCCCCCTCACCCTCTCCTCCAGTAGTCTGATCCTCTCCTCCATCCCCCCTCACCCTCTCCTCCAGCAGTCTGATCCTCTCCTCCATCCCCCTCAACCTCTCCTCCAGCAGTCTGATTCTCTCCTCCATCCCCCTCACCCTCTCCTCCAGCAGTCTGATCCTCTCCACCATTCCCCTCACCCTCTCCTCCAGCAGTCTGATCCTCTCCTCCATCCCCCTCACCCTCTCCTCCAGCAGTCTGATCCTCTCCCTCCATCCCCCTCACCCTCTCCTCCAGCAGTCTGATCCTCTCCTCCATCCCCCTCACCCTCTCCTCCAGCAGTCTGATCCTCTCCTCCATCCCCCTCACCCTCTCCTCCAGCAGTCTGATCCTCTCCTCCATCCCCCTCACCCTCTCCTCCAGCAGTCTGATCCTCTCCTCCATCCCCCCTCAACCTCTCCTCCAACAGTCTGATCCTCTCCTCCATCCCCCTCACCCTCTCCTCCAGCAGTCTGATCCTCTCCTCCATCCATCTCAACCTCTCCTCCAACAGTCTGATCCTCTCCTCCATCCCCCTCAACCTCTCCTCCAGCAGTCTGATCCTCTCTTCCATCCCCTCACCCTCTCCTCCAGCAGTCTGATCCTCTCCTCCATCCCCCTCACCCTCTCCTCCAGCAGTCTGATCCTCTCCTCCATCCCCCTCACCCTCTCCTCCAGCAGTCTGATCCTCTCCTCCATCCCCCTCACCCTCTCCTCCAGCAGTCTGATCCTCTCCTCCATCCCCTCACCCTCTCCTCCAGCAGTCTGATCCTCTCCTCCATCCCCCCTACCCTCTCCTCCAGCAGTCTGATCCTCTCCTCCATCCCCCCTACCCTCTCCTCCAGCAGTCTGATCCTCTCCCTCCATCCCCCTCACCCTCTCCTCCAGCAGTCTGATCCTCTCCTCCATCCCCCCTACCCTCTCCTCCAGCAGTCTGATCCTCTCCTCCATCCCCTCACCCTCTCCTCCAGTAGTCTGATCCTCTCCTCCATCCCCCTCACCCTCTCCTCCAGTAGTCTGATCCTCTCCTCCATCCCCTCACCCTCTCCTCCAGTAGTCTGATCCTCTCCTCCATCCCCCTCACCCTCTCCTCCAGCAGTCTGATCCTCTCCTCCATCCCCCTCACCCTCTCCTCCAGCAGTCTGATCCTCTCCTCCATCCCCCTACCCTCTCCTCCAGCAGTCTGATCCTCTCCTCCATCCCCCTACCCTCTCCTCCAGCAGTCTGATCCTCTCCCTCCATCCCCCTCACCCTCTCCTCCAGCAGTCTGATCCTCTCCTCCATCCCCCCTACCCTCTCCTCCAGCAGTCTGATCCTCTCCTCCATCCCCCTCACCCTCTCCTCCAGTAGTCTGATCCTCTCCTCCATCCCCCCTCACCCTCTCCTCCAGTAGTCTGATCCTCTCCTCCATCCCCCTCACCCTCTCCTCCAGCAGTCTGATCCTCTCCTCCATCCCCCTCTCCCTCTCCTCCAGTAGTCTGATCCTCTCCTCCAGTAGTCTGATCCTCTCCTCCATCCCCCTCACCCTCTCCTCCAGCAGTCTGATCCTCTCCTCCATCCCCCTCACCCTCTCCTCCAGTAGTCTGATCCTCTCCTCCATCCCCCTCTCCCTCTCCTCCAGTAGTCTGATCCTCTCCTCCAGTAGTCTGATCCTCTCCTCTAGTGCTCTGTTCTTCTCCTGCTCTTGCTTTTTATATTGTTGAAGTTGTCTCACCACAGTCCAGAGTGCAGATATGTCTCTCTCCACCTCCAACTCTCTCCGGGTCTGGTTAAGGGGGTGTTGTTGTGCTGGACTGTTGTCTGGGTCTGTGCTGACTGGAGTGTAATCACCTGCTGAGTCTCTTGCTCTCCCTCTCTCTCTCGCTCGCTCTCGCTCTCTGTCTCTCTCACTGTCTCTGTGTTTCTCTCTCTCTCTCTGTATGTATCTCTCTGTCTCTCTCTCGCTGTCTCTCTCTTGCTGTCTCTCTCTTGCTGTCTCTCTCTCGCTGTCTCTCTCTCCCTCTCTGTCTCTGTCTCTCCATCTCTGTCTCCCTCCCTATGTTTCAGGGGCCAGTTCAGAATAACACTGGCTTGGTTACTTGGTTGGTTGGTTGCCTCCAGTGCAGGACTGTACAAGGTTCCAGCTCATAAAGTGCAAATTGAAATCTGTACTCCTGGAATGCTCCTGCTAAATTACCATTATGTAATCTACAGCACTGGGGAGAGGGAGGGAGGGAGGAGGGAGGGAGGAAGGGAGCAGAGTATCTGAGTGGAGCGGAGCTGGAGTGGAGCGTTCCCAATTTGACTGGAGCACGGAGCGAGATTCCCAAGGCTGGAGCGTCGGCCGTCTAGCCCAGTAGCACTCACTTCACCAGCTCAGGGTATGCCCGGCCCAGCATGCATTTCTAGTCTACTTGTGTGCTGCTATAGCCCCTTGCTTTAGCTACTGTCATGGAGTTCACTAAATCATTTCATAAAGAAACTGATAAAACACACAGGCGCAAAATCAAGGTGACTTACAAAGATGAAGACCAAGAGCAAGAGAGGGAGTGTGGTGATGTAGTGTCCACAACTAAAGAATCATTGTGGAATCTGAAGACGCGTATCCCAAAAGCATGATGGTGTACTTACTACGAGCACATGCTAAAAGAAAGGAATGAGGTGGGTAGCTAATTAAGTGTGTCAATGTAACAAAAAAGATGATCTCCTAAAAATGTCTATACAATAGGCCATAGTTAATTTTGCCCCAGTAGGCCTGGCATATTCCAACAATCAAGGAGCTCTCCGTTTTGATTGGGTTATTCAGCCTAAAAACCTACCTATAGAAAAACAGATAGCAGAGCCATACATAATGGGCATTAGGATCTGTGGGGGGCTGATGCCTGACTCTGTTTCCTCAGTACAGTGTACTGTACTCCCTGACTCTGTTTCCTCAGTACAGTGTACTGTAGTCCCTGACTCTGTTTCCTCAGTACAGTGTACTGTAGTCCCTGACTCTGTTTCCTCAGTACAGTGTACTGTAGTCCCTGACTCTGTTTCCTCAGTACAGTGTACTGTAGTCCCTGACTCTGTTTCCTCAGTACAGTGTACTGTAGTCCCTGACTCTGTTTCCTCAGTACAGTGTACTGTACTCCCTGACTCTGTTTCCTCAGTACAGTGTACTGTAGTCCCTGACTCTGTTTCCTCAGTACAGTGTACTGTAGTCCCTGACTCTGTTTCCTCAGTACAGTGTACTGTACTCCCTGACTCTGTTTCCTCAGTACAGTGTACTGTACTCCCTGACTCTGTTTCCTCAGTACAGTGTACTGTAGTCCCTGACTCTGTTTCCTCAGTACAGTGTACTGTAGTCCCTGACTCTGTTTCCTCAGTACAGTGTACTGTAGTCCCTGACTCTGTTTCCTCAGTACAGTGTACTGTAGTCCCTGACTCTGTTTCCTCAGTACAGTGTACTGTAGTCCCTGACTCTGTTTCCTCAGTACAGTGTACTGTAGTCCCTGACTCTGTTTCCTCAGTACAGTGTACTGTACTCCCTGACTCTGTTTCCTCAGTACAGTGTACTGTACTCCCTGACTCTGTTTCCTCAGTACAGTGTACTGTACTCCCTGACTCTGTTTCCTCAGTACAGTGTACTGTACTCCCTGACTCTGTTTCCTCAGTACAGTGTACTGTACTCCCTGACTCTGTTTCCTCAGTACAGTGTACTGTAGTCCCTGACTCTGTTTCCTCAGTACAGTGTACTGTACTCCCTGACTCTGTTTCCTCAGTACAGTGTACTGTACTCCCTGACTCTGTTTCCTCAGTACAGTGTACTGTACTCCCTGACTCTGTTTCCTCAGTACAGTGTACTGTAGTCCCTGACTCTGTTTCCTCAGTACAGTGTACTGTAGTCCCTGACTCTGTTTCCTCAGTACAGTGTACTGTAGTCCCTGACTCTGTTTCCTCAGTACAGTGTACTGTAGTCCCTGACTCTGAGACCTGGCCAACACAAATACGGACCTGTTAGGAGCTCTCACACTGTGCAGGCCACTGTTGGGGGTTGGGTGTGAAACCTAAGCTGTGTGTTTGTATTGATAACCAGGTGTGTGTGTGTGTGTGTGTGTGTGTGTGTGTGTGTGTCTGTACTGACACATAGTACAGTATATATACTGTAACTGGTGACCCCAGAGATAGAGCTGTGATGTGTGCCTTCCCTCTGTGCCTTCCCTCTGTGCCTTCCCTCTGTGCCTTCCCTCTGTGCCTTCCCTCTGTGCCTTCCCTCTATGCCTTCCCTCTGTGCCTTCCCTCTGTGCCTTCCCTCTGTGCCTTCCCTCTATGCGTTCCCTCTGTGCCTTCCCTCTGTGCCTTCCCTCTATGCCTTCCCTCTGTGCCTTCCCTCTGTGCCTTCCCTCTGTGCCTTCCCTCTGTGCCTTCTCTCTGTGCCTTCCCCTCTATGCCTTCCCTCTGTGCCTTCCCTCTGTGCCTTCCCTCTGTGCCTTCCCTCTGTGCCTTCCCTCTGTGCCTTCTCTCTGTGCCTTCCCTCTGTGCCTTCCCTCTGTGCCTTCCCTCTGTGCCTTCCATCTGTGCCTTCCCTCTATGCCTTCCCTCTGTGCCTTCCCTCTGTGCCTTCCCTCTGTGCCTTCCCTCTGTGCCTTCCCTCTGTGCCTTCCCTCTATGCCTTCCCTCTGTGCTGTTCCCTCTGTGCCTTCCCTCTGTGCCTTCCCTCTGTGCCTTCCCTCTGTGCCTTCCCTCTGTGCCTTCCCTCTGTGCCTTCCCTCTGTGCGTTCCCTCTGTGCCTTCCCCTCTGTGCCTTCCCTCTGTGCCTTCCCTCTGTGCCTTCCCTCTATGCCTTCCCTCTGTGCCTTCCCCTCTGTGCCTTCCCTCTGTGCCTTCCCTCTGTGCCTTCCCTCTGTGCGTTCCCTCTGTGCCTTCCCTCTGTGCCTTCCCTCTGTGCGTTCCCTCTGTGCCTTCCCTCTGTGCCTTCCCTCTGTGCCTTCCCTCTGTGCCTTCCCTCTGTGCCTTCCATCTGTGCCTTCCCTCTGTGCCTTCCCTCTGTGCCTTCCCTCTGTGCCTTCCCTCTGTGCCTTCCCTCTGTGCCTTCCCTCTGTGCGTTCCCTCTGTGCCTTCCCTCTGTGCCTTCCCTCTGTGCCTTCCCTCTGTGCCTTCCATCTATGCCTTCCCTCTGTGCCTTCCCTCTGTGCCTTCCATCTATGCCTTCCATCTATGCCTTCCCTCTGTGCGTTCCCTCTGTGCCTTCCCTCTGTGCCTTCCCTCTGTGCCTTCCCTCTGTGCCTTCCCTCTGTGCCTTCCCTCTGTGCCTTCCCTCTGTGCCTTCCCTCTATGCCTTCCATCTATGCCTTCCCTCTGTGCCTTCCCTCTGTGCCTTCCCTCTGTGCCTTCCCTCTGTGCCTTCCATCTATGCCTTCCCTCTGTGCCTTCCCTCTGTGCCTTCCCTCTGTGCCTTCCCTCTGTGCCTTCCTCTGTGCCTTCCCTCTGTGCGTTCCCTCTGTGCGTTCCCTCTGTGCCTTCCCTCTGTGCCTTCCCTCTGTGCCTTCCCCTCTGTGCGTTCCCTCTGTGCCTTCCATCTATGCCTTCCCTCTGTGCCTTCCCTCTGTGCCTTCCCTCTGTGCCTTCCCTCTGTGCCTTCCCCTCTATGCCTTCCATCTATGCCTTCCCTCTGTGCGTTCCCTCTGTGCCTTCCCTCTGTGCCTTCCCTCTGTGCCTTCCCTCTGTGCCTTCCCTCTGTGCCTTCCCTCTGTGCCTTCCCTCTGTGCCTTCCCTCTGTGCCTTCCCTCTGTGCGTTCCCTCTGTGCCTTCCCTCTGTGCGTTCCCTCTGTGCGTTCCCTCTGTGCCTTCCCTCTGTGCCTTCCCTCTGTGGATATTGGGATTTTTTCCCCCTGAGGTCTTCTTAGTTTACTTTTAAGGAAAACGCAGTACACTAGTAGCTCCGATGGAATCATTTATGTACCAATGTTTTGGACAGGAAGTAGTCTCCATCAGGGTCCTGTTAGTTCAGCCTCTGTCATGACGGTACAACTCAATGATGTGTTTCTATGCATTCATTGTAATTGTAATAATTCATTGATTTATTGACTTTTTTTTATTGCCTTTACCCTTCTTTTGAAATGATTGTATTTCCTCACATGTACAACGATTTTTAAATAAAGCTAAATGTATCTCCTCTTCTCTCCAGGCATTCGGGAACGCCAAGACGGCTCACAACGACAACTCCAGCCGTTTTGGGAAGTTTATCCAGGTCAACTACCAGGAGAGTGGCACCGTCCGAGGGTGAGAGAGACCGCTACACCTCCTTTATCCGTATTTATCCGCTGTGTCTCTGTTTCCCGCTGTGTCTCTGTTTCCCTCTGTGTCTCTCTTTCCCGCTGTGTCTCTGTTTCCGCTGTGTCTCTGTTTCCCGCTGTGTCTCTGTTTCCCGCTGTGTCTCTGTTTCCCGCTGTGTCTCTGTTTCCCGCTGTGTCTCTGTTTCCCGCTGTGCCTCTGTTTCCCGCTGTGTCTCTGTTTCCCGCTGTGTCTCTGTTTCCCGCTGTGTCTCTGTTTCCCGCTGTGTCTCTGTTTCCCGCTGTGCCTCTGTTTCCCGCTGTGTCTCTGTTTCCCGCTGTGTCTCTCTTTCCCTCTGTGTCTCTGTTTCCCGCTGTGTCTCTCTTTCCCTCTATGTCTCTGTTTGAAACTCTGTAGAAAGTGACTCTTGTCTAAAGTCATTCCTGTGTTCACAGAGCGTATGTGGAGAAGTACCTACTGGAGAAGTCACGCCTGGTCTACCAGGAGCACAATGAAAGGTGAGGGAGAATTAGAAAAATGTTTTCTATCTCAGTTGGTAGAGCATGGCGCTTGCAATGCCAGGATAGTGGGTTAGATTCCCAAGACCACCCATAGGGAGAGAAAAATATTATGCACGCATGACTGTAAGTCACTTTGGTGTCGTTCCATGTCATTTGCAGTACCTGTTTCGAATCCGGGCTGTATCACAACCGGGCCGTGATTGGAGTCCTATAGGGCCCTGCGCACAATTTGCCCAGTGTCGCCCGGGTTTGGCCGGGGTACGCCGTCATTGTAAATAAGAATTTGTTCTTAACTGACTTGCCTAGTTAAATAAAAATAAAAAAAAATATATAAAATACCTTCATACAGTGCCTTCGGAAATTACCAGCCATAAGACCTATTATTGCAGATGGTTCTGAAATCGTTTCTCAAGTTAGAAACAGATACGATAAGCATTCCAGAAACATCATTTTGTTTAAGTATAATTTGATCTCTGAGAATGCCTTATTTACATAAGTATTCAGACCCTTTGCTATGAGACTCTAAATTGAGCTCAGATGCATCCTGTTTCCATTGATCATCCTTGAGATGTTTCTACAACTTGATTGGAGGAGTCCACCTGTGGTAAATTCAATTGATTGGACATGATTTGGAAAGGCAAATAACTGTCTATATAAGGTCCCACAGTTGACAGTGCATGTCAGAGCAAAAACCAAGCCATGAGGTTGAAGGAATTGTCCGTAGATCTCAGAGACAGGATTGTGTCGAGGCACAGATCTGGGGAAGGGTGCCAAAACATTTCTGCAGCATTGAAGGTCCCCAAGAACACATTGGCCTCCCTTCATTCGTAAATGGAAGAAGTTTAGAACCACCAAGACTCTTCCTAGAGCTGGACGCACAGCCAAACTGAGCAAATGGGTGAGAAGGGCCTTGGTCAGGGAGGTGACCAAGAACCCAATGGTCACTCTGACAGAGCTCCGGAGTTCCTCTGTGCAGATGGGAGAATCTTCCAGAAGGACAACCATCTCTGCAGCACTCCACCAATTAGGCCTTAATGGTAGAGTGGCCAGACGGAAGCCACTCCTCAATAAAAGGCACATGACAGCCCGCTTGGAGTTTGCCAAAAGGTACCTTAGGGACTCTCAGACCATGAGAAACAAGATTTTCTGGTCTGATGAAACCAAGATTGAACTCTTTGGCCTGAATGCCAAGCGTCACGTCTGGAGGAAACCTGGCATCATCCCTACGGTGAAGCATGGCGGTGGCAGCATAATCCTTTGGGGATGTTTTTCAGTGGCAGGGACTGGGAGACTAGTCAGGATTGAGGGAAAGATGAATGGAGCAAAGTACAGAGAGATCCTTGATGAAGAGCGCTCAGGACCTCAGACTGGGGTGAAGGTACACCTTTCAACCGGACAACGACCCTAAGCACACAGCCAAGACAACACAGGAGTGGCTTTGGGACAAGTCTCTGAATGTCCTTGAGTGTCCCAGCCAGAGCCCGGACTTGAACCTGATCGAATATCTCTAGAGACACCTGAAAATAGCTGTGCAGCGACACCCCCCATCCAGCCTGACAAAGCTTGTGAGGATCTGCGGAGAAGAATGGTAGAAACTCCCTAAATACAGGTGTGCCAAGCTTGTAGTGTCATACCCTTGAAGACTCGAGGCTGTAATCGTTGCTAAAGGTGCTTCAACAAAGGATTGAGTAAAGGGTCTGAATACTTACATACATTTTTATTATTAATATATTTGCAAAAATTTCTTTTTTTTTGCTTCGTCATTAGGGTATATTGTTTATAGATTAATGAGGATTCTTTTTTTAATTTAATCCATTTTGGAATTTGGCTGTAACATAACAAAATGTGGAAAATGTCAAGGGGTCTGAATACTTTACTGAATTCACTCACTGGCCAGTTTTTTAGGTACACCACCCAGTACACAAAAATGGATCACTCCCTACGGACAGTGAGTCACGTTGCGTGGCTCTCTATATAAAGCAGGCAGGTATCGAGGCATTCAGTTACTGTTTGATTTAACAGGGGCAAAATGAGTGACCTAAACTACTTTGAGCGGGGTGTGATCGTCGGTGCCAGTTTCGCCGTATCTCAGAAACGGCCGACCTCCTGGGCATTTTCACGCACGCCAGTGTCAAGGGTTTACTGAGAATGGTGTGACAAACAAAAAAACGTCCAGTAAGTGGCAGTCCTGTGGGCGAAAACAGCTAGTTGATGAGAGAAGTTGAAGGGAAATGGCAAGAATGGTGCAAGCTAACAGACGGGCTACAAACGGACAACATCTTGGAACTCGTCGATCCTTGTTACCGATGGGCTATTGCAGCAGACGACCTCACCTGGTTCCGCTCCTATCAGCTAAAACAACAAGAAGAAGTGGTGCCAGTGGGCACGCGGTCACCAACACTGGACAGTTGAGGAACATGACAGTTTACATGAGTGTCCTGGTCAGTCCCCAGAACTCAACCCAATAGAGCCTAATGGGATGAGATGGAACGAGCTGTTAGCAGCATGAATGTACTGCTCTCCAATCTGCAGTAAATGCGTGAAGCCATCGCATGGACCAACATCCGACAGCTTGTAGAATCTATACCCTAAATAATTCAGGCTGTTCTGGAGTTAAAGGGGGTCCCAGTACTAGATGGATTTACCTAATAAACTGTCTGGTGAATGTATATTAAAGCTATTGATATAAAATGTAGCTATCTTGTTCCATAAACAACCTTATAAGTGATCTAATATTGATTCAGTATCTAAAAGGCAGCTTGATGTACAATACAATGTACCAGTACACACCCTGGACAGGATGCTAGTCTATCACAAGGCCTTACCCCCAATCCATCTCCTTAATGCTGAGTGCCAAACAGAGACGCATCGGGTCAATTTATTTTGAGTTTTTTGTTATGACTCGACCGGGAGTCTAACTACTAACCTTCCAATCTGAGGGCGGACCCTCTAAGGTCTGAGTTCATCCCGTGGTAGAAAGATGATATTCCGGGTAACTTTCTTCATTTTTTTTCTCCTCAGTTGTTCCCTGAACCTCAATACCTAGAAGCCGACTTAATTTCCTCAAACCACACAGGATATCTGATATCTAATACACTTCCTCAGTAGACCCGAATATAATCTCTAACACTAAAGCATATTGCTGTAGGCAAAGTTGTTTATATTGTTGTTAACAAAGCGTTGAGTTATATTTTGAAACTCAAGTTGAATTCATATTAGATAACTCATATGGTTGTTTATGTAATATCATATACTCCACGTAGGCTATTACCATAGTGATGGGGAGGGGTGGTAAATCGATAAAGTTATGTATGATTGTAGTGATATATATATATATATATATATATATATATATATATATATATATATATATATATATATATATACACACACACACCTCACATGCGATTCGTAATAAGACAAATCAATTTGTTTATCTAACTCATAAAGATCAATGTAATATACATGCACGCTCACACCCTCACAAGCACACACGCATGTGTAGGTTCACAGCGCACACAAACACCCTTCCACCCCACCCTCAATGCACCACCACAAAACCAACCAAATCCCTCTTCATTGCTGACTCACTGAATCACAATAGCGGTAATAGGTTTATAACAGTGGGTATTTTATCCCCACCGTCTCAGTTTGGCCCCGCTGGCCACTAAGGCTTCCAATTCACCGTGATGACAGCACAGGCGGCCATATTGATGGAGCTCAAACTCAAACCAGACCTCCCAGCCTTCTCCTTTAGACATGGGGGCCTAAAAAACACACACACACACACTTGCATAGCTCCCAGTCTTTGCCACACCATGTTTTAACACTATGGCGTGACATAAAATGCAGTGTTTCTTTGTTTTTTTTGCTGGAAACACAACCTCTCGTTGTGTATAATATGTTACGACGATGGAGTCTATTACTGACACCGTCCTAAGAGACCACACTTTGGCATAAGGAGATATTCTGAGTTGAGATCCATGTGTATAGAGCACATGGACCAACCCCTGTATCTAGCCTCCACATTGACTCTGTACCGGTACCCCCTGTATATTGACTCTGTACCTGTACCCCCTGTATATAGTCTCCACATTGACTCTGTACCAGTACCCCCTGTATATAGTCTCCACATTGACTCTGTACCGGTACCCCCTGTATATAGTCTCCACATTGACTCGGTACCGGTACCCCCTGTATATAGCCTCCACATTGACTCTGTACCGGTACCCCCTGTATATAGTCTCCACATTGACTCGGTACCGGTACCCCCTGTATATAGCCTCCACATTGACTCTGTACTGGTACCCCCTGTATATAGCCTCCACATTGACTCTGTACCGGTACCACCTGTATCTAGCCTCCACATTGACTCTGTACCGGTACCCCCCTGTATATAGCCTCCACATTGACTCTGTACCGGTACCCCCCTGTATATAGCCTCCACAATGACTCTGTACCGTAACACCCTGTATATAGCCTCCACATTGACTCTGTACCGTAACACCCTGTATATAGCCTCCACATTGACTCTGTACCGGTACCCCCTGTATATAGCCTCCACATTGACTCTGTACCCGTACCCCTGTATATAGCCTCCACATTGACTCTGTACCGGTACCCCCCTGTATATAGCCTCCACATTGACTCTGTACCGGTACCCCCTGTATATAGCCTCCACATTGACTCTGTACTGGTACCCCCCTGTATATAGCCTCCACATTGACTCTGTACCGGTACCCCCTGTATATAGCCTCCACACTGACTCTGTACCGGTACCCCCCTGTATATAGCCTCCACATTGACTCTGTACCGGTACCCCCCTGTATGTAGCCTCCACATTGACTCTGTACCGGTACCCCCTGTATATAGCCTCCACATTGACTCT
This sequence comes from Salmo salar, assembly GCF_905237065.1. Taxonomy (NCBI): domain Eukaryota; kingdom Metazoa; phylum Chordata; class Actinopteri; order Salmoniformes; family Salmonidae; genus Salmo; species Salmo salar. The sequence goes on along the minus strand of NW_025547838.1, from coordinate 1,156 downwards.
GTACTGGTACCCCCTGTATATAGCCTCCACATTGACTCTGTACCAGTACCCCCTGTATATAGCCTCCACATTGACTCTGTACCAGTGCCCCCCTGTATATAGCCTCCACATTGACTCTGTACCGGTACCCCCTGTATATAGCCTCCACATTGACTCTGTACCGGTACCCCCTGTATATAGCCTCCACATTGACTCTGTACCGGATACCACCCTGTATATAGCCTCCACATTGACTCTGTACCGGTACCACCCTGTACTATAGCCTCCACATTGACTCTTAACGGTACTCCCTGTATATAGCCTCCACATTGACTCTGTACCGGTACCCCCTGTATATAGCCTCCACATTGACTCTGTACTGGTACCCCCTGTATATAGCCTCCACATTGACTCTGTACCGGTACCCCCTGTATATAGCCTCCACATTGACTCTGTACCGGTACCCCCTGTATATAGCCTCCACATTGACTCTGTACCGGTACCCCCTGTATATAGCCTCCACATTGACTCTGTACCAGTACCCCCCTGTATATAGCCTCCACATTGACTCTGTACCCGTAACACCCTGTATATAGCCTCCACATTGACTCTGTACCGTAACACCCTGTATATAGCCTCCACATTGACTCTGTACCGTAACACCCTGTATATAGCCTCCACATTGACTCTGTACCGTAACACCCTGTATATAGCCTCCACATTGACTCTGTACCGGTACCCCTGTATATAAGCCTCCACATTGACTCTGTACCGGTACCCCTGTATATAGCCTCCACATTGACTCTGTACCGGTACCCCCTGTATATAGCCTCCACATTGACTCTGTACCCGGTACCCCCCTGTATATAACCTCCACATTGACTCTGTACCAGTACCCCCCCCTGTATATAGCCTCCACATTGACTCTGTACCAGTAGCCCCCTGTATATAGCCTCCACATTGACTCTGTACCGTAACACCCTGTATATAGCCTCCACATTGACTCTGTGCCGTAACACCCTGTATATAGCCTCCACATTGACTCTGTACCGTAACACCCTGTATATAGCCTCCACATTGACTCTGTACCGTAACACCCTGTATATAGCCTCCACATTGACTCTGTACCGTAACACCCTGTATATAGCCCTCCACATTGACTCTGTACCGTAACACC
>NW_025547837.1:32500-55035 GCF_905237065.1 Salmo salar | reverse complement strand
CTGTAATTATTGGCAATACCAGTATCTATCTATATTAACCAGCAGCCCCAGTATCTATCTATATTAACCAGCAGCCCCAGTATCTATCTATATTAACCAGCAGCCCCCAGTATCTATCTATATTAACCGCAGCCCCCAGTATCTATCTATATTAACCAGCAGCCACCAGTATCTATCTATATTAACCAGCAGCCCCCAGTATCTATCTATATTAACCAGCAGCCACCAGTATCTATCTATATTAACCAGCAGCCCCAGTATCTATCTACTATTAACCAGCAGCCACCAGTATCTATCTATATTAACCAGCAGCCACCAGTATCTATCTATATTAACCAGCAGCCCCCAGTATCTATCTATATTAACCAGCAGCCACCAGTATCTATCTATATTAACCAGCAGCCACCAGTATCTATCTATATTAACCAGCAGCCACCAGTATCTATCTATATTAACCAGCAGCCCCTGTATCTATCTATATTAACCAGCAGCCCCAGTATCTATCTATATTAACCAGCAGCCACCAGTATCTATCTATATTAACCAGCAGCCCCCAGTATCTATCTATATTAACCAGCAGCCCCAGTATCTATCTATATTAACCAGCAGCCCCAGTATCTATCTATATTAACCAGCAGCCACCAGTATCTATCTATATTAACCAGCAGCCACCAGTATCTATCTATATTAACCAGCAGCCCCCAGTATCTATCTATATTAACCAGCAGCCCCAGTATCTATCTATATTAACCAGCAGCCACCAGTATCTATCTATATTAACCAGCAGCCACCAGTATCTATCTATATTAACCAGCAGCCACCAGTATCTATCTATATTAACCAGCAGCCACCAGTATCTATCTATATTAACCAGCAGCCCCAGTATCTATCTATATTAACCAGCGGCCACCAGTATCTATCTATATTAACCAGCAGCCACCAGTATCTATCTATATTAACCAGCAGCCCCCAGTATCTATCTATATTAACCAGCGGCCCCAGTATCTATCTATATTAACCAGCAGCCACCAGTATCTTTCTATATTAACCAGCAGCCCCAGTATCTATCTATATTAACCAGCAGCCCCAGTATCTATCTATATTAACCAGCAGCCCCAGTATCCGCTATCTATATTAACCAGCAGCCCCAGTATCTATCTATATTAACCAGCAGCCCCAGTATCTATCTATATTAACCAGCAGCCCCCAGTATCTATCTATATTAACCAGCAGCCCCCAGTATCTATCTATATTAACCAGCAGCCCCAGTATCTATCTATCATTAACCAGCAGCCCCAGTATCTATCTATATTAACCAGCAGCCACCAGTATCTATCTATATTAACCAGCAGCCCCAGTATCTATCTATATTAACCAGCAGCCCCGGTATCTATCTATATTAACCAGCAGCCACCAGTATCTATCTATATTAACCAGCAGCCCCCAGTATCTATCTATATTAACCAGCAGCCACTAGTATCTATCTATATTAACCAGCAGCCACCAGTATCTATCTATATTAACCAGCAGCCACCAGTATCTATCTATATTAACCAGCAGCCACCAGTATCTATCTATATTAACCAGCAGCCCCCAGTATCTATCTATATTAACCAGCAGCCCCAGTATCTATCTATATTAACCAGCAGCCCCAGTATCTATCTATATTAACCAGCAGCCCCCAGTATCTATCTATATTAACCAGCAGCCCCAGTATCTATCTATATTAACCAGCAGCCACCAGTATCTATCTATATTAACCAGCAGCCCCCAGTATCTATCTATATTAACCAGCAGCCACCAGTATCTGTCTCATATTAACCAGCAGCCCCAGTATCTATCTATATTAACCAGCAGCCACCAGTATCTATCTATATTAACCAGCAGCCCCCAGTATCTATCTATATTAACCAGCAGCCACCAGTATCTATCTATATTAACCAGCAGACCCCAGTATCTATCTATATTAACCAGCAGCCCCAGTATCTATCTATATTAACCAGCAGCCACCAGTATCTATCTATATTAACCAGCAGCCACCAGTATCTATCTATATTAACCAGCAGCCACCAGTATCTATCTATATTAACCAGCAGCCACCAGTATCTATCTATATTAACCAGCAGCCCAGTATCTATCTATATTAACCAGCAGCCACCAGTATCTATCTATATTAACCAGCAGCCACCAGTATCTATCTATATTAACCAGCAGCCACCCAGTATCTATCTATATTAACCAGCAGCCACCAGTATCTATCCTATATTAACCAGCAGCCCCAGTATCTATCTATATTAACCAGCAGCCCCCGGTATCTATCTATATTAACCAGCAGCCCCAGTATCTATCTATATTAACCAGCAGCCCCAGTATCTATCTATATTAACCAGCAGCCCCCAGTATCTATCTATATTAACCAGCAGCCCCAGTATCTATCTATATTAACCAGCAGCCCCAGTATCTATCTATATTAACCAGCAGCCACCAGTATCTATCTATATTAACCAGCAGCCACCAGTATCTATCTATATTAACCAGCAGCCACCAGTATCTATCTATATTAACCAGCAGCCCCAGTATCTATCTATATTAACCAGCAGCCCCCAGTATCTATCTATATTAACCAGCAGCCACCAGTATCTATCTATATTAACCAGCAGCCACCAGTATCTATCTATATTAACCAGCAGCCCCAGTATCTATCTATATTAACCAGCAGCCACCAGTATCTATCTATATTAACCAGCAGCCCCAGTATCTATCTATATTAACCAGCAGCCCCCAGTATCTATCTATATTAACCAGCAGCCCCAGTATCTATCTATATTAACCAGCAGCCCCAGTATCTATCTATATTAACCAGCAGCCCCCAGTATCTATCTATATTAACCAGCAGCCCCCAGTATCTATCTATATTAACCATCAGCCACCAGTATCTATCTATATTAACCAGCAGCCCCAGTATCTATCTATATTAACCAGCAGCCCCCAGTATCTATCTATATTAACCAGCAGCCACCAGTATCTATCTATATTAACCAGCAGCCACCAGTATCTATCTATATTAACCAGCAGCCCCCAGTATCTATCTATATTAACCAGCAGCCCCAGTATCTATCTATATTAACCAGCAGCCACCAGTATCTATCTCATATTAACCAGCAGCCCCCAGTATCTATCTATATTAACCAGCAGCCCCCAGTATCTATCTATATTAACCAGCAGCCCCAGTATCTATCTATATTAACCATCAGCCCCAGTATCTATCTATATTAACCAGCAGCCACCAGTATCTATCTATATTAACCAGCAGCCCCCAGTATCTATCTATATTAACCTGCAGCCCCAGTATCTATCTATATTAACCAGCAGCCCCCAGTATCTATCTATATTAACCAGCAGCCACCAGTATCTATCTATATTAACCAGCAGCCCCCAGTATCTATCTATATTAACCAGCTGCCACCAGTATCTATCTATATTAACCAGCAGCCACCAGTATCTATCTATATTAACCAGCAGCCCCAGTATCTATCTATATTAACCAGCAGCCCCAGTATCTATCTATATTAACCAGCAGCCCCAGTATCTATCTATATTAACTCCAGCAGCCACCAGTATCTATCTATATTAACCAGCAGCCCCCAGTATCTATCTATATTAACCAGCAGCCCCCAGTATCTATCTATATTAACCAGCAGCCACCAGTATCTATCTATATTAACCAGCAGCCCCCAGTATCTATCTATATTAACCAGCAGCCCCAGTATCTATCTATATTAACCAGCAGCCCCCAGTATCTATCTATATTAACCAGCAGCCCCCAGTATCTATCTATATTAACCAGCAGCCACCAGTATCTATCTATATTAACCAGCAGACACCAGTATCTATCTATATTAACCAGCAGCCACCAGTATCTATCTGTATTAACCAGCAGCCACCAGTATCTATCTATATTAACCAGCAGCCACCAGTATCTATCTATATTAACCAGCAGCCACCAGTATCTATCTATATTAACCAGCAGCCCCCAGTATCTGTCTATATTAACCAGCAGCCCCCAGTATCTATCTATATTAACCAGCAGCCCCCAGTATCTATCTATATTAACCAGCAGCCCCCAGTATCTATCTATATTAACCAGCAGCCACCAGTATCTATCTATATTAACCAGCAGACCCCAGTATCTATCTATATTAACCAGCAGCCACCAGTATCTATCTGTATTAACCAGCAGCCACCAGTATCTGTCTATATTAACCAGCAGCCCCCAGTATCTATCTATATTAACCAGCAGCCCCCAGTATCTATCTATATTAACCAGCAGCCCCCCAGTATCTATCTATATTAACCAGCAGCCACCAGTATCTATCTATATTAACCAGCAGACCCCAGTATCTATCTATATTAACCAGCAGCCACCAGTATCTATCTGTATTAACCAGCAGCCACCAGTATCTATCTATATTAACCAGCAGCCACCAGTATCTATCTATATTAACCAGCAGCCCCCAGTATCTATCTATATTAACCAGCAGCCCCAGTATCTGTCTATATTAACCAGCAGCCACCAGTATCTATCTATATTAACCAGCAGCCACCAGTATCTGTCTATATTTCATAACCAGCAGCCACCAGTATCTATCTATTTTTCATAACCAGCAGCCACCAGTATCTATCTATATTAACCAGCAGCCACCAGCATCTATCTATATTAACCAGCAGCCCCCAGTATCTATCTATATTAACCAGCAGCCCCAGTATCTATCTATATTAACCAGCAGCCCCAGTATCTATCTATATTAACCACCAGTATCTATCTATATTAACCAGCAGCCCCCAGTATCTATCTATATTAACCAGCAGCCCCCAGTATCTATCTATATTAACCAGCAGCCCCAGTATCTATCTATATTAACCAGCAGCCACCAGTATCTATCTATATTAACCAGCAGCCCCCAGTATCTATCTATATTAACCAGCAGCCACCAGTATCTATCTATATTAACCAGCAGCCCCCAGTATCTATCTATATTAACCAGCAGCCCCCAGTATCTATCTATATTAACCAGCAGCCACCAGTATCTATCTATATTAACCAGCAGCCACCAGTATCTATCTATATTAACCAGCAGCCCCCAGTATCTATCTATATTAACCAGCAGCCACCAGTATCTATCTATATTAACCAGCAGCCCCCAGTATCTATCTATATTAACCAGCAGCCCCCAGTATCTATCGATATTAACCAGCAGCCCCCAGTATCTATCTATATTAACCATCAGCCCCCAGTATCTATCTATATTAACCAGCAGCCCCCAGTATCTATCTATATTAACCAGCAGCCCCCAGTATCTATCTATATTAACCATCAGCCACCAGTATCTATCTATATTAACCAGCAGCCCCCAGTATCTATCTATATTAACCAGCAGCCCCCAGTATCTATCTATATTAACCAGCAGCCACCAGTATCTGTCTATATTAACCAGCAGCCACCAGTATCTATCTATATTAACCAGCAGCCCCCAGTATCTATCTATATTAACCAGCAGCCCCAGTATCTATCTATATTAACCAGCAGCCACCAGTATCTATCTATATTAACCAGCAGCCCCCAGTATCTATCTATATTAACCAGCAGCCCCCAGTATCTATCTATATTAACCAGCAGCCCCCAGTATCTATCTATATTAACCAGCAGCCACCAGTATCTATCTATATTAACCAGCACCCACCAGTATATATCTATATTAACCAGCAGCCCCCAGTATCTATCTATATTAACCAGCAGCCCCCAGTATCTATCTATATTAACCAGCAGCCCCCAGTATCTATCTATATTAACCAGCAGCCCCCAGTATCTATCTATATTAACCAGCAGCCACCAGTATCTATCTATATTAACCAGCAGCCCCCAGTATCTATCTATATTAACCAGCAACCACCAGTATCTATCTATATTAACCAGCAGCCCCCAGTATCTATCTATATTAACCAGCAGCCACCAGTATCTATCTATATTAACCAGCAGCCACCAGTATCTATCTATTTTAACCAGCAGCCCCCAGTATCTATCTATATTAACCAGCAGCCCCCAGTATCTATCTATATTAACCAGCAGCCACCAGTATCTATCTATTTTAACCAGCAGCCCCCAGTATCTATCTATATTGTATATTGTATATTGTATGTATTGTATATGTATAGATTTGTAGTATGTATATATTTAGTACTACTATATTTATTAACACTTACCTTTTACGTTTGGATGCTTGAAATGTTGAGATTTGAAATGACAGTATTACTTTACAATACATTGTAAATTGTAATTGTAAATGTAAATGTATAGATTAGTAATATGCATGTCCTATTTCTCTCATCACACCGTCTTGGTTCGGTATCTTTCTAAGTAGGACATTTTAATTTGAAGACTGGTGTCGTGTGACTTCCTGTCACCTGTCCAAACACACAACCAAAACAACCTGACTTCGCTCACATTCTTTAAGACTTCATTAACTTACTGTTTAAATAATATTACATTTCTACTTCATTAAAAAAAAAGACCCGCTTCAATAATAAAAAAATAAAAAATTAAAGTTAGTGTTGTAATTTAAACTATATTTAGTTTCCTGCTTCCTGCGGTAAAAACGAGCTGTGGCAGAGAAGAGAGCTGACCTTTTTTTACCCTGGGTTGACTTTAATTGGTGTTTGTCAAGCGCTCAAGGAAAGATAAGTGCACACGCTGGATTGCAGTAAATGAATTCGAGCCTGTGGCCAAATGTTTGTTAACGCTACAGAAAACTCTTCCCACGTACTGTTGAAAGGGCGTCGTGTTGCTCTGCCAGGTCTGAAGTCATACCATGTTTAGAGTCCTAGAGATAGGTATGTTTAGAGCCCTAGTGATAGGTATGTTTAGAGTCCTAGTTATAGGTATGTTTAGAGCCCTAGTGGTAGGTATGTTTAGAGCCCTAGTGATAGGTATGTTTAGAGTCCTAGTGATAGGTACTGTATGTTTAGAGTCCTAGTGATAGGTATGTTTAGAGCCCTAGTGATAGGTATGTTTAGAGTCCTAGTGATAGGTATGTTTAGAGTCCTAGTGATAGGTATGTTTAGAGTCCTAGTGATAGGTATGTTTAGAGTCCTAGTGATAGGTATGTTTATGAACTTAGTGTTAGGTATGTTTAGAGCCCTAGTGATAGGTATGTTTAGAGTCCTAGTGATAGGTGTGTTTAGAGTCCTAGTGATAGGTATGTTTAGAGTCCTAGTGATAGGTATGTTTAGAGTCCTAGTGATAGGTATGTTTAGAGTCCTAGTGATAGGTATGTTTATGAACTTAGTGTTAGGTATGTTTAGAGCCCTAGTGATAGGTATGTTTAGAGTCCTAGTGATAGGTATGTTTAGAGTCCTAGTGATAGGTATGTTTAGAGCCATAGTGATAGGTATGTTTAGAGTCCTAGTGATAGGTATGTTTAGAGTCCTAGTGATAGGTATGTTTAGAGCCATAGTGATAGGTATGTTTAGAGTCCTAGTGATAGGTATGTTTAGAGTCCTACATTTGGGCTTTCTGCGGTCTCCATTTCACAGCCAGCTTCTCCTCTCTCTATTCAACATCCCCTGCACCTCCCTTCTCCTCCTCTCCTCTCCAGCTCCTCACCTTCCTCTCCTCCTCTCCTCCTCTCCTCCCCAGCCTCTCCTCCTCTCCTCCTCTCCTCCCCAGCCTCTCCTCCTCTCCTCCTCTCCTCTCCATCAGTCGAATCTCTCTAATGCGGGGTTTTTCCTGGAGCCAACCAGCCACTTCCCAGATATCTGTTGGGTGTTGGGTCTCTGCTTGTTTGGAGCTTTTGTCCTCTAGAGTCGTCAGTATCCCAGCAGGTCCCAGTGTAGTGTGTGTTTCCATTCCGTAGGGGAAGCCAGTGTCTGTGTCTAGAACGATACAGTTAAACCCTCAGACCAGCAGGTAGACTGGGTGGGACGTTATGACTGGTCTTCTCCCAGTGTAGTGTGTGTTTCCATTCCGTAGGGAAGCCAGTGTCTGTGTCTAGAACGGTACAGTTAAACCCTCAGACCAGCAGGTAGACTGGATGGGACGTTACGACTGGTCTTCTCCCAGTGTGGCGTGACGTCAGTTCGTATTTCAGTCAATGCTGTTGCTGTTGACCTCTGACCTGCCGGGCTCTCTGGACAGCAGCCTTGTGTCACGTTAACTTATGCTGCCGTGCAGACGACAGGTGCTTTACCTGTTCTGTCTGTCGTCTCTATGGTAACTGGACATATTCCACTCGCTGTCCGGTCTTCTGTCATCTCTATGGTAACTGGACATGTTCACTCGCTGTCCGTTATTCTGTCTGTCATCTCTATGGTAACTGGACATGTCCACTCGCTGTCCGTTATTCTGTCTGTCATCTCTATGTTAAAGAGAGTAGGTGGAGGAGTGAGGTTCTCTGGCATCCTCTCAGCCCGTCTCTCCTCTGTCTGTCATCTCCTCTGTCTGTCATCTCAATGTTAAAGAGAGTAGGTGGTGGAGTGGAGCTCTCTGGCCTCCTCTCAGCCCGTCTCTCCTCTGTCTGTCATCTCCTCTGTCTGTCATCTCTATGTTAAAGAGAGTAGGTGGTGGAGTGGAGCTCTCTGGCCTCCTCTCAGCCCGTCTCTCCTCTGTCTGTCATCTCCTCTGTCTGTCATCTCTATGTTAAAGAGAGTAGGTGGTGGAGTGAGGTTCTCTGGCATCCTCTCAGCCCGTCTCTCCTCTGTCTGTCATCTCTATGTTAAAGAGAGTAGGTGGTGGAGTGAGGTTCTCTGGCCTCCTCTCAGCCCGTCTCTCCTCTGTCTGTCATCTCCTCTGTCTGTCATCTCTATGTTAAAGAGAGTAGGTGGTGGAGTGAGGTTCTCTGGCCTCCTCTCAGCCCGTCTCTCCTCTGTCTGTCATCTCCTCTGTCTGTCATCTCTATGTTAAAGAGAGTAGGTGGTGGAGTGAGGTTCTCTGGCCTCCTCTCAGCCCGTCTCTCCTCTGTCTGTCATCTCCTCTGTCTGTCATCTCTATGTTAAAGAGAGTAGGTGGTGGAGTGAGGTTCTCTGGCATCCTCTCAGCCCGTCTTTCCTCTGTCTGTCATCTCCTCTGTCTGTCATCTCTATGTTAAAGAGAGTAGGTGGAGGAGTGGAGCTCTCTGGCCTCCTCTCAGCCCCCTCTCCTCTGTCTTCTCCTCTCACCAGATCTGAGGCGGCCATCTTTTCTTTTCTTCAGGACAAGCTGGTTGGTCTGCAGCTGTAGATGGAGTGAATATGAAGCTTAGCTGCTTTCCCGGCTAATGCCTGATTAAGTCTTGGACCAGGCCATTGTCTCCATGCTGGTTAAACTGGCAATCAGAGGGACATGGTGCTGAGAGGGGCCAGGAGGGGCTGGTGGGGGCCAGGAAGGGGGGGGCAGGAAGGGCTGGTGGGGGGGGGCTGGAAGGACTGGAAGGGGCTGGAAGGACTGAATGGGGCCAGGAGGGGCTAGGTGGAGCCAGGAGGGAGCTGGGATGGGGCTGGGAGGGGCTGGGAGGGGGCTAGTTGGGATGAAGGTTGATTCTGTAATGGATACTCATTTTATCCTGGTCCACTAAGAAGATTAGGCCTTGGGGTGTCAGATTATCCCTGATCTCTGGGCCTTTGGTGGGTCCTCTCAGCTTTCTCATGCTCCTAGCTCAGCCTCAGCCTGCCTCAGCCTGCCTCAACCTGGCTTCATCCCTCTGCTCCAACACTCTGCCTCAGCGCCCTGCTTCAAACCCCATCTCAGCCCAACCAAGCCTCAGCCCTCCTTAACCCAGCCTCAGCCCTCCTTAACCCTGCCTCAAGCCCTGCCTCAACCCTCCTTAACCCTGCCTCAAGCCCTGCCTCAACCCTCCTTAACCCAGCCTCAGCCCTCCTTAACCCTGCCTCAAGCCCTGCCTCAGCCCTCCTTAACCCTGCCTCAAGTCCATCTCTGCCTTAGCCCTCCTTAACCCTGCCTCAAGCCCATCTCTGCCTTAGCCCCCCTTAACCCTGCCTCAAGCCCTCCTTAACCCTGCCTCAAGTCCATCTCTGCCTTAGCCCTCCCTTAACCCTGCCTCAAGCCCATCCCTACCTCAGCCCAACCATGCCTCAGCCCAGTCCTGACTCAGCCCTGCCTGAGCTCTAGAATAAACACCCAGCTTGTATCCCAGCGCCCCATGTTGTTGCATGAATAATGTGTAGCATTACGAAGTGCCTCAGGATCACAGAGAGACTGGTGTAAATGACCTCCTTCCTAAAGCAACCAGACACCAACTCCTCTGATATCCAGCTTCTTCAAGAAGAAAACACATTTTATAAACAAGTCACACTTACAAAACAACAACAGCAGCAGAAGTCTTACTTAGGAAAATGGTAGCGTTCTTATTCGTAGATAATAATGAGCAAACGAATTGACTGGAGACACATTATCCAAAACATTAAAACATGAGGTCTGTTAGTTAGTTAGTGGGCTGGTTGGTTCATCTTCCTGAGGTCTGTTAGTTAGTTAGTGGGCTGGTTGGTTCATCTTCCTGAGGTCTGTTAGTTAGTGGGCTGGTTGGTTCATCTTCCTGAGGTCTGTTAGTTAGTTAGTGGGCTGGTTGGTTCATCTTCCTGAGGTCTGTTAGTTAGTGGGCTGGTTGGTTCATCTTTCTGAGGTCTGTTAGTTAGTTAGTGGGCTGGTTGGTTCATCTTCCTGAGGTCTGTTAGTTAGTGGGCTGGTTGGTTCATCTTCCTGAGGTCTGTTAGTTATTGGGCTGGTTGGTTCATCTTCCTGAGGTCTGTTAGTTAGTGGGCTGGTTGGTTAATCTTCCTGAGGTCTGTTAGTTAGTTAGTGAGCTGGTTGGTTCATCTTCCTGAGGTCTGTTAGTTAGTGGGCTGGTTGGTTCATCTTCCTGAGGTCTGTTAGTTAGTGAGCTGGTTGGTTCATCTTCCTGAGGTCTGTTAGTTAGTGGGCTGGTTGGTTCATCTTCCTGAGGTCTGTTAGTTACTGGGCTGGTTGGTTCATCTTCCTGAGGTCTGTTAGTTAGTGGGCTGGTTGGTTCATCTTCCTGAGGTCTGTTAGTTAGTGGGCTGGTTGGTTCATCTTCCTGAGGTCTGTTAGTTAGTGGGCTGGTTGGTTCATCTTCCTGAGGTCTGTTAGTTAGTGGGCTGGTTGGTTCATCTTCCTGAGGTCTGTTAGTTACTGGGCTGGTTGGTTAATCTTCCTGAGGTCTGTTAGTTAGTTAGTGGGCTGGTTGGCTCATCTTCCTGAGGTCTGAGTTAGTGAGCTGGTTGGTTAATCTTCCTGAGGTCTGTTAGTTAGTTAGTGGGCTGGTTGGTTCATCTTCCTGAGGTCTGAGTTAGTGGGCTGGTTGGTTAATCTTCCTGAGGTATGTTAGTTAGTTAGTGAGCTGGTTGGTTCATCTTCCTGAGGTCTGTTAGTTACTGGGCTGGTTGGTTCATCTTCCTGAGGTCTGTTAGTTAGTTAGTGAGCTGGTTGGTTCATCTTCCTGAGGTCTGTTAGTTAGTGGGCTGGTTGGTTCATCTTCCTGAGGTCTGTTAGTTAGTGGGCTGGTTGGTTCATCTTCCTGAGGTCTGTTAGTTAGTGGGCTGGTTGGTTCATCTTCCTGAGGTCTGTTAGTTAGTTAGTGAGCTGGTTGGTTCATCTTCCTGAGGTCTGTAAGTTAGTGGGCTGGTTGGTTCATCTTCCTGAGGTCTGTTAGTTAGTGGGCTGGTTGGTTCATTTTCCTGAGGTCTGTTAGTTACTGGGCTGGTTGGTTCATCTTCCTGAGGTCTGTTAGTTACTGGGCTGGTTGGTTCATCTTCCTGAGGTCTGTTAGTTAGTGGGCTGGTTGGTTCATCTTCCTGAGGTCTGTTAGTTAGTTAGTGGGCTGGTTGGTTCATCTTCCTGAGGTCTGTTAGTTAGTGGGCTGGTTGGTTCATCTTCCTGAGGTCTGTTAGTTAGTGGGCTGGTTGGTTCATCTTCCTGAGGTCTGTTAGTTAGTTAGTGGGCTGGTTGGTTCATCTTCCTGAGGTCTGTTAGTTAGTTAGTGGGCTGGTTGGTTCATCTTCCTGAGGTCTGTTAGTTACTGGGCTGGTTGGTTCATCTTCCTGAGGTCTGTTAGTTAGTGAGCTGGTTGGTTCATCTTCCTGAGGTCTGTTAGTTACTGGGCTGGTTGGTTCATCTTCCTGAGGTCTGTTAGTTAGTGGGCTGGTTGGTTCATCTTCCTGAGGTCTGTTAGTTAGTGGGCTGGTTGGTTCATCTTCCTGAGGTCTGTTAGTTACTGGGCTGGTTGGTTCATCTTCCTGAGGTCTGTTAGTTAGTTAGTGAGCTGGTTGGTTCATCTTCCTGAGGTCTGTTAGTTAGTGGGCTGGTTGGTTCATCTTCCTGAGGTCTGTTAGTTAGTGGGCTGGTTGGTTCATCTTCCTGAGGTCTGTTAGTTAGTGGGCTGGTTGGTTCATCTTCCTGAGGTCTGTTAGTTAGTGGGCTGGTTGGTTCATCTTCCTGAGGTCTGTTAGTTACTGGGCTGGTTGGTTCATCTTCCTGAGGTCTGTTAGTTAGTTAGTGAGCTGGTTGGTTCATCTTCCTGAGGTCTGTTAGTTAGTGGGCTGGTTGGTTCATCTTCCTGAGGTCTGTTAGTTAGTGGGCTGGTTGGTTCATCTTCCTGAGGTCTGTTAGTTACTGGGCTGGTTGGTTCATCTTCCTGAGGTCTGTTAGTTAGTTAGTGAGCTGGTTGGTTCATCTTCCTGAGGTCTGTTAGTTAGTGGGCTGGTTGGTTCATCTTCCTGAGGTCTGTTAGTTAGTGGGCTGGTTGGTTCATCTTCCTGAGGTCTGTTAGTTAGTGGGCTGGTTGGTTCATCTTCCTGAGGTCTGTTAGTTAGTGGGCTGGTTGGTTCATCTTCCTGAGGTCTGTTAGTTAGTTAGTGGGCTGGTTGGTTCATCTTCCTGAGGTCTGTTAGTTAGTGGGCTGGTTGGTTCATCTTCCTGAGGTCTGTTTGATTGATTGATTGATTGATTGATTGAGTGATTGATTGATTGATTGATTGATTGATTGAGTGATTGATTGATTGATTGATTGAGGTAGTGAGTGTGCTGGTTGGTTCATCTTCCAAGCAGCTCTATGTTGGTTGTGATTTCTCCTCTTTCCAGACTAGCAGAAGTAACTGTAACATGTCCTGTCTGTAGACTGTGGACGTTGGAATGAATCCCCACTCTGTGGACTGTGGACCTGGGAATGAATCCCCACTCTGTAGACTGTGGACGTTGGAATGAATCCCCACTCTGTAGACTGTGGACCTGGGAATGAATCCCCACTCTGTAGACTGTGGATGTGGGAATAAATCCCCACTCTGTAGACTGTGGACGTGGGAATTAATCCCCACTCTGTAGACTGTGGACCTGGGAATGAATCCCCCACTCTGTAGACTGTGGACGTGGGAATTAATCCCCACTCTGTAGACTGTGGACCTGGGAATGAATCCCCACTCTGTAGACTGTGGACGTTGGAATGAATCCCCACTCTGTGGACTGTGGACCTGAGAATGAATCCCCACTCTGTAGACTGTGGACCTGGGAATGAATCCCCCACTCTGTAGACTGTGGACCTGGGAATGAATCCCCACTCTGTGGACTGTGGACCTGGGAATGAATCCCCACTCTGTGGACTGTGGACCTGGGAATAAATCCCCACTCTGTGGACTGTGGACCTGGGAATGAATCCCCACTCTGTAGACTGTGGACGTGGGAATGAATCCCCACTCTGTGGACTGTGGACCTGGGAATGAATCCCCACTCTGTGGACTGTGGACCTGGGAATTAATCCCCACTCTGTAGACTGTGGAACTGGGAATGAATTGATGCTGCATCGTTATTTCAAGACAAACACAATCTGGAGTGTTCTCTATGGAGTGTTCTCTGTGGAGTGTTCTCTCTGTGTTCTCTGTGGAGTGTTCTCTATGGAGTGTTCTCTGTGGAGTGTTCTCTATGGAGTGTTCTCTATGGAGTGTTCTCTGTGGAGTGTTCTCTCTGGAGTGTTCTCTGTGGAGTGTTCTTTCTGGAGTGTTCTTTCTGGAGTGTTCTCTCTGGAGTGTTCTCTGTGGAGTGTTCTCTGTGGAGTGTTCTCTGTGGTGTGTTCTCTGTGGAGTGTTATCTATGGAGTGTTCTCACTGAAGTGTTCTCTGTGGAGTGTTCTCTCTGGAGTGTTCTCCCTGTAGTGTTCTTTATGGAGTGTTCTCTGTGGAGTGTTCTCTGTGGAATGTTCTCTGTGGAGTGTTCTCTGTGGAGTGTTCTCTCTGGCGTGTTCTCTCTGGAGTGTTCTCTGTGGAGTGTTCTCTGTGGAGTGTTCTCTGTGGAGTGTTCTCTCTGGAGAGTTCTATATGGAGTGTTCTCTCTGGAGTGTTCTCTCTGTGTTCTCTTTGGAGTGTTCTCTGTGGAGTGTTCTTTGTGGTGTGTTCTCTATGGAGTGTTCTCTCTGGATTGTTCTCTGTGGAGTGTTCTCTATGGAGTGTTCTCTGTGGAGTGTTTTCTCTGGAGTGTACTCTGTGGAGTATTCTCTGTGGAGTGTTCTCTGTGGAGTGTTCTCTGTGGAGTGTTCTCTGTGGCGTGTTCTCTGTGGAGTGTTCTCTGTGGAGTGTTCTCTGTGGAGTGTTCTCTGTGGAGTGTTCTCTATGGAGTGTTCTCTCTGGATTGTTCTCTCTGGATTGTTCTCTGTGGAGTGTTCTCTGTGGAGTGTTCTCTGTGGAGTGTTCTCTGTGGAGTGTTCTCTGTGGAGTGTTTTCTCTGGAGTGTTTTCTCTGGAGTGTTCTCTGTGGAGTGTTCTCTGTGGAGTGTTCTCTCTCGCGTGTTCTCTGTGGAGTGTTCTCTGTGGAGTGTTCTCTGTGGAGTGTTCTCTGTGGAGTGTTTTCTCTGGAGTGTTTTCTCTGGAGTGTTTTCTCTGGAGTGTTCTCTGTGGCGTGTTCTCTGTGGCGTGTTCTCTGTGGCGTGTTCTCTGTGGAGTGAAGGGTTTTCCTGTTTCCGGTCACAACTTGCAGACTTGTTTACGCTGCTGTGCGTTTTGTTGCCGATCTTACTTTGCTACCTGACGTTTTTTACTTTTTCATTACCGTATATTTTTACTTTTTCCCTCACTCAACTTTTTTCATTCAACTTTTTCACCCTGGAGGTTTTATCTGGACATGGTACGTCAGGACTTCAAACAGCCGAAGCTAAGTAACATTAACATGATGCCTTCTAATTGCAGTCGTTGTACTTATAATATACAGGAGAACGATCGCCTTACGGCAAGGATAGCTGTGCTGCAAGCCCAGCTTCAGACGCGATCGTTAGGCAAGGGTCATTTCAGTGTAGGAAAGGATGAAACAGCGTCTTTGCCACCAGTAAGTACAGATAGTAACGTTAGTATAAACCCCCTCGCACGGTCCCCGCAGCCGGACATCTTTCTCATGGCTTCTGGAGGGAAACGCTGTAGGAATGCTCAACCGGTGTCGCTTATTCAGCCGACAGAAACTTTCAACCGGTTCTCCCCATTAAGCGAGTCGGAGTCGGAGGCCGAGACTTCTCTGGTCTCTACTCCTCCCGTTGTGGGGTCTGAGACGCCGACGGCTCCCACCATTAGCTCTGACAAATTGAAAACCCTAGTCATTGGCGACTCCATTACCCACAGTATTAGACTTAAAACTAATCATCCAGCGATCATACACTGTTTACCAGGGGGCAGGGCTACCGACGTTAAGGCTAATCTAAAGACGGTGCTGGCTAAAGCTAAAACTGGCGAGTGTAGAGAGTATAGAGATATTGTTATCCACGTCGGCACCAACGATGTTAGGATGAAACAGTCAGAGGTCACCAAGCACAACATAGCTTCAGCGTGTAAATCAGCTAGAAAGATGTGTCGGCATCGATTAATTGTCTCTGGCCCCCTCCCAGTTAGGGGGAGTGATGAGCTCTACAGCAGTCTCACAACTCAATCTCTGGTTGAAAACTGTTTTCTGCCCCTCCCAAAAGATAGAATTTGTAGATAATTGGCCCTCTTTCTGGGACTCACCCACAAACAGGACCAAGCCTGGCCTGTTGAGGAGTGACGGACTCCATCCTAGCTGGAGGGGTGCTTTCATCTTATCTACGAACATAGACAGGGCTCTAACTCCTCTAGCTCCACAATGAAATAGGGTGCAGGCCAGGCAGCAGGCTGTTAGCCAGCCTGCCAGCTTAGTGGAGTCTGCCACTAGCACAGTCAGCGTAGTCAGCTCAGCTTTCCCCATTGAGACGTGTCTGTGCCTCGATCTAGGTTGGGCAAAATTAAAAATGGCGGTGTTCGCTTTAGCAATCTCACTAGTATAAAGACCTCCTCCATTCCTGCCATTATTGAAAGAGATTGTGATACCTCACATCTCAAAATTGGGTTACTTAATGTTAGATCCCTCACTTCCAAGGCAGTTATAGTCAATGAACTAATCACTGATAATAATCTTGATGTGATTGGCCTGACTGAAACATGGCTTAAGCCTGATGAATTTACTGTGTTAAATGAGGCCTCACCCCCTGGTTACACTAGTGACCATACCCCCCGTGCATCCGGCAAAGGCGGAGGTGTTGCTAACATTTACGATAGCAAATTTCAATTTACAAAAAAAAAACAATGACGTTTTCGTCTTTTGAGCTTCTAGTCATGAAATCTATGCAGCCTACTCACTCACTTTTTATAGCTACTGTTTACAGGCCTCCTGGGCCATATGCAGTGTTCCTCACTGAGTTCCCTGAATTCCTATCGGATCTTGTAGTCATAGCAGATAATATTCTAATTTTTGGTGACTTTAACATTAGCATGGAAAAGTCCACAGACCCACTCCAAAAGGCTTTCGGAGCCATCATCGACTCAGTGGGTTTTGTCCAACATGTCTCTGGACCTACTCACTGCCACAGTCATACTCTGGACCTAGTTTTGTCCCATGGAATAAATGTTGTGGATCTAAATGTTTTTCCTCATAATCCTGGACTATCGGACCACCATTTTATTACGTTTGCAATTGCAACAAATAATCTGCTCAGACCCCAACCAAGGAGCATTAAAAGTTGTGCTTTAAATTCTCAGACAACCCAAAGATTCCTTGATGCCCTTCCAGACTGCCTCTGCCTACCCAAGGATGTCAGAGGACAAAAATCAGTTAACCACCTAACCGAGGAACTCAATTTAACCTTGCGCAATACCCTAGATGCAGTTGCACCCCTAAAAACTAAAAACATCTGTCATAAGAAACTAGCTCCCTGGTATACAGAAAATACACGAGCTCTGAAGCAAGCTTCCAGAAAATTGGAACGGAAATGGCGCCACACCAAACTGGAAGTCTTCCGACTAGCTTGGAAAGACAGTACCGTGCAGTATCGAAGAGCCCTCACTGCTGCTCGATCATCCTATTTTTCCAACTTAATTGAGGAAAATAAGAACAATCCAACATTTATTTTTGATACTGTCGCAAAGCTAACTAAAAAGCAGCCTTCGCAAATGGAGGATGGCTTTCACTTCAGCAGTAATACATTTATGAACTTCTTTGAGGAAAAGATCATGATCATTAGAAAGCAAATTACAGACTCCTCTTTAAATCTGGGTATTCCTCCAAAGCTCCATTGTCCTGAGTCTACACAACTCTGCCAGGACCTAGGATCAAGGGAGATACTAAAGTGTTTTAGTACTATATCTCTTGACGCAATGATGAAAATAATCATGGCCTCCAAACCCTCAAGCTGCATACTGGACCCTATTCCAACTAAACTACTGAAAGAGCTGCTTCCTGTGCTTGGCCCTCCTATGTTGAACATAATAAACGGCTCTCTATCCACCGGATGTGTACCAAGCTCACTAAAAGTGGCAGTAATAAAGCCTCTCTTGAAAAAGCCGAATCTTGATCCAGAAATTATAAAAACTATCGGCCTATATCGAATCTTCCATTCCTCTCAAATTTTTTGGAAAAAGCTGTTGCACAGCAACTCACTGCCTTCCTGAAGACAAACAATGTATACGAAACACTTCAGTCTGGTTTTAGACCCCATCATAGCACTGAGACTGCACTTGTGAAGGTGGTAAATGACCTTTTAATGACGTCAGACCGAGGCTCTGCATCTGTCCTCGTGCTCCTAGATCTTAGTGCCGCTTTTGATACCATCGATCACCACATTCTTTTGGAGAGATTGGAAACCCAAATTGGTCTACATGGACAAGTTCTGGCCTGGTTTAGATCTTATCTGTCAGAAAGATATCAGTTTGTCTCTGTGAATGGTTTGTCCTCTGACAAATCAATTGTAAATGTCGGTGTTCCTCAAGGTTCCGTTTTAGGACCACTATTGTTTTCACTATATATTTTACCTCTTGGGGATGTCATTCGAAAACATAATGTTAAATTTCACTGCTATGCGGACGACACACAGCTGTACATTTCAATGAAACATGGTGAAGCCCCAAAATTGCCCTCGCTAGAAGCCTGTGTTTCAGACATAAAGAAGTGGATGGCTGCAAACTTTCTACTTTTAAACTCGGACAAAACAGAGATGCTTGTTCTAGGTCCCAAGAAACAAAGAGATCTTCTGTTGAATCTGACAATTAATCTGGATGGTTGTACAGTCGTCTCAAATAAAACTGTGAAGGACCTCGGCGTTACTCTGGACCCTGATCTCTCTTTTGAAGAACATATCAAGACTGTTTAAGGACAGCTTTTTTTCCATCTACGTAACATTGCAAAAATCAGACATTTTCTGTCCAAAAATGACGCAGAAAAATTAATCCATGCTTTTGTTACTTCTAGGCTGGACTACTGCAATGCTCTACTTTCCGGCTACCCGGATAAAGCACTAAATAAACTTCAGTTAGTGCTAAATACGGCTGCTAGAATCCTGACTAGAACCAAAAAATTGTATCATATTACTCCAGCGCTAGCCTCCCTACACTGGCTTCCTGTTAAGGCAAGGGCTGATTTCAAGGTTTTACTGCTAACCTACAAAGCATTACATGGGCTTGCTCCTACCTATCTTTCTGATTTGGTCCTGCCTTACATACCTACACGTACGCTACGGTCACAAGACGCAAGCCTCCTAATTGTTCCTAGAATTTCTAAGCAAACGGCTGGAGGTAGGGCTTTCTCCTATAGAGCTCCATTTTTATGGAATGGTCTGCCTACCAATGTGAGAGACGCAGACTCAGTCTCAACCTTTAAGTCTTTACTGAAGACTTATCTCTTCAGTAGGTCCTATGATTAAGTATAGTCTGGCCCAGGAGTGTGAAGGTGAACGGAAAGGCTGGAGCAACGAACCGCCCTTGCTGTCTCTGCCTTGCCGGTTCCCCTCTTTCCACTGGGATTCTCTGCCTCTAACCCTTTTACAGGGGTTGAGTCACTGGCCTACTGGTGTTCTTCCATGCCGTCCATGGGAGGGGTGCGTCACTTGAGTGGGTTGAGTCACTGACGTGGTCTTCCTGTCTGGGTTGGCGACCCCCCCTTGGGTTGTGCCATGGCGGAGATCGTTGTGGGCTATACTCGGCCTTGTCTTAGGACGGTAAGTTGGTGGTTGGAGACATCCCTCTAGTGGTGTGGGGGCTGTGCTTTGGCCAAGTGGGTGGGGTTATATCCTGCCTGTTTGGCCCTGTCCGGGGGTATCATCGGATGGGGCCACAATGTCTTCTGATCCCTCCTGTCTCAGCCTCCAGTATTTATGCTGCAGTAGTTTATGTGTCGGGGGGCTAGGGTCAGTCTGTTACATCTGGAGTATTTCTCTTGTCTTATCCGGTGTCCTGTGTGTATTTAAATATGCTCTCTCTAATTCTCTCTTTCTCTCTTTCTGTCTTTCTCTCGGAGGACCTGAGCCCTAGGACCATGCCTCAGGACTACCTGGTATGATGACTCCTTGCTGTCCCCAGTCCACCTGGCCGTGCTGCTGCTCCAGTTTCAACTGTTCTGCCTGCGGCTATGGAACCCTGACCTGTTCACCGGACGTGCTTGTTGCACCCTCGACAACTACTATGATTATTATTATTTGACCATGCTGGTCATTTATGAACATTTTAACATTTTAACATCTTGACCATGTTCTGTTATAATATCCACCCTGCACAGCCAGAAGAGGACTGGCCACCCCTCATAGCCTTGTTCCTCTCTAGGTTTCTTCCTAGGTTTTTGGCCTTTCTAGGGAGTTTTTCCTAGGGAGTTTTTCCTAGCCACCGTGCTTCTTTCACATGCTTTGCTTGCTGTTTGGGGTTTTAGGCTGGGTTTCTGTACAGCACTTTGAGAATATCAGCTGATGTACGAAGGGCTATATAAAAATACATTTGATTTGATTTGATTTGTTCTCTGTGGAGTGTTCTCTCTGGAGTGTTCTCTGTGGAGTGTTCTCTCTGGAGTGTTCTCTCTGGAGTGTTCTCTCTGGAGTGTTCTCTGTGGAGTGTTCTCTGTGGAGTGTTCTCTGTGGAGTGTTCTCTCTGGAGTGTTCTCTCTGGAGTGTTCTCTCTGGAGTGTTCTCTGTGGAGTGATCTCTTGCTGAGACAGAGCAGAGCTGTGAGATGGAGCTGGCTGTAGAGTTCCACTGTAGATGACTGTTGGGCCCAAACTGTAGTGTTCCACTGTAGATGACTGTTGGGCCCAAACTGTAGTGTTCCACTGTAGATGACTGCTGGGCCCAGCTGTAGTGTTCCACTGTAGATGGCTGTTGGGCCCAGCTGTAGTGTTCCACTGTAGATGACTGTTGGGCCCAGCTGTAGTGTTCCACTGTAGATGACTGTTGGGCCCAGCTGTAGTGTTCCACTGTAGATGGCTGCTGGGCCCAGCTGTAGAGTTCCACTGTAGATGACTGCTGGGCCCAGCTGTAGTGTTCCACTGTAGATGGCTGTTGGGCCCAGCTGTAGTGTTCCACTGTAGATGGCTGTTGGGCCCAGCTGTAGTGTTCCACTGTAGATGACTGTTGGGCCCAGCTGTAGTGTTCCACTGTAGATGACTGACGTTGATTGTCGCTGTAGACGACTGTAGTGCTGTAGATCCTAACGTTGATGTTGATCCTGACAGGAGACACTAATTCCAGGCTGGAGGATTGTTGAGGGCTGTTTCTGCATATTTCTCCTGGTTAACAAGCAGAAGCAGAGCTCACTGACTGTCAGAGCAACACAGACCATCCGTGGTGGCCAATCAGAGTGGTTTAGAACAGGCTTTAGAGGGTTGAGAGGCCAGACGCCGCTGGCCAATCAGAGTGGTTTAGAACAGGGTTTAGAGGGTTGAGAGGCCAGACGCCGCTGGCCAATCAGAGTGGTTTAGAACAGGCTTTAGAGGGTTGAGAGGCCAGACGCCGCTGGCCAATCAGAGTGGTTTAGAACAGGGTTTAGAGGGTTGAGAGCCAGACGACGCTGGCCAATCAGAGTGGTTTAGAACAGGCTTTAGAGGTTTGAGAGGCCAGACGCCGCTGGCCAATCAGAGTGGTTGAGAACAGGTTAGCGTTCATTGCCCTTTTAACGTCAGCTTAACGTTACACTGATCCACAATGTTGATAAACTTGTGGAAATAATTGTTCATTTTACTAAGACCTGGTTAAGAACCATTTACTCTGAGCACTTGAACAATATGTTGTAATTTCCCGTTAGTTATGTACAGTGTGGTGGAAGACAAGTACAGGCTTCAGAGGTCAGTCCGTCGCAATATACTGTAGATGGTGACTTACTGGCACTGCAGTAGATGAGATAAGGTCTACGACTGAATATTCAATCAAGATTAGAAAACTACTGATTTATCTCTGCTATAATAATGTAATAATACATAACGATCTCCCTCTCTCTCTCTCCCTCGCTCTCTTTCATTCACTGTGTGTGTATATTATTTCCCAGCAGGTTCCTTTGAGTCTATCCAGCCCAGAGAGTCCAGGGAGGTGGTGAGGGGGGGTCCTGGATAGCTCCTATTGGTACTGGAGGCGACTGGAGACTCATCAGCTGAGCTGAGGGGGAGCGGCGCTCCTCCAGCACTGGGAACTAAAAGGCCAATTATCCTGGTGTCCGCTTTGTTCTCATAACAATGTTTAGTGGCAACACCTTATTATGGAAGATACAGCTCCTAGTTCAATAGATAATGCTGGGTGATTACCTCTCTATACAGCTCCTAGTAACAGCTCCTAGTAACAGCTCCTAGTTCAATAGATAATGCTGGGGTGATTACCTCTCTATACAGCTCCTAGTAACAGCTCCTAGTTCAATAGATAATGCTGGGTGATTACCTCTCTATACAGCTCCTAGTAACAGCTCCTAGTTCAATAGATAATGCTGAGGTGATTACCTCTCTATACAGCTCCTAGTTCAATAGATAATGCTGGGGTGATTACCTCTCTATACAGCTCCTAGTAACAGATCCTAGTAACAGCTCCTAGTTCAATAGATAATGCTGGGGTGATTACCTCCTTATACAGCTCCTAGTAACAGCTCCTAGTTCAATAGATAATGCTGAGGTGATTACCTCTCTATACAGCCCCTAGCAGCAGATCCTAGTTCAATAGATAATGCTGCGGTGATTACCTCTCTATACAGCCC
>NW_025547837.1:17500-27500 GCF_905237065.1 Salmo salar | reverse complement strand
AGGTATATGTTAGGTATGTTAGGTATATGTTAGGTATGTTAGGTATGTTAGGTATATAGGTATATGTTAGGTATGTTAGGTATATGTTAGGTATGTGTTAGGTATATATATATATATGTTAGGTATGTTAGGTATGTTAGGTATGTTAGGTATATGTTAGGTATGTTAGGTATATGTTAGGTATGTTAGGTATATGTTAGGTATGTTAGGTATGTTAGGTATGTTAGGTATGTTAGGTATGTTAGGTATGTTAGGTATATGTTAGGTATGTTAGGTATGTTAGGTATATGTTAGGTATGTTAGGTATGTTAGGTATATGTTAGGTATGTTAGGTATATGTTAGGTATGTTAGGTATGTTAGGTATATAGGTATATGTTAGGTATGTTAGGTATATGTTAGGTATGTGTTAGGTATATATATATATATGTTAGGTATGTTAGGTATGTTAGGTATGTTAGGTATATGTTAGGTATGTTAGGTATGTTAGGTATGTTAGGTATGTTTGGTATGTTAGGTATGTTAGGTATATGTTAGGTATGTTAGGTATGTTAGGTCTATAGGTATATGTTAGGTATGTTAGGTATATGTTAGGTCTATAGGTATATGTTAGGTATGTTAGGTATATAGGTATATGTTAGGTATGTTAGGTATATGTTAGGTATGTTAGGTATATGTTAGGTATGTTAGGTATATGTTAGGTATATAGGTATATGTTAGGTATGTTAGGTATATAGGTATATGTTAGGTATGTTAGGTATGTTAGGTATGTTAGGTATGTTAGGTATATAGGTATATGTTAGGTATGTTAGGTATGTTAGGTATGTTAGGTATATAGGTATATGTTAGGTATGTTAGGTATATAGGTATATGTTAGGTATGTTAGGTATGTTAGGTATGTTAAGTATGTTAGGTATATAGGTATATGTTAGGTATGTTAGGTATGTTAGGTATATGTTAGGTATGTTAAGTATGTTAGGTATGATGGCCAGCTGTGGTAATGTGGTATTGTAGAGGTGAAGTCATGTTCCTACCGTAACTACAGCACACTAACACTCTGGTCTCTCTGCTACACACACACTAACACTCTGGTCTCTATGCTTCACTCACACTAACACTCTGGTCTCTCTGCTTCACACACACTAACACTCTGGTCTCTCTGCTTCACACACACTAACACTCTGGTCTCTCTCCTTCACACACACTAACACTCTGGTCTCTCTGCTTCACACACACTAACACTCTGGTCTCTATGCTTCACACACACTAACACTCTGGTCTCTCTGCTTCACACACACTAACACTCTGGTCTCTCTGCTTCACACACACTAACACTCTGGTCTCTCTGCTTCACACACACTAACACTCTGGTCTCTCTGCTTCACACACACTAACACTCTGGTCTCTATGCTTCACACACACTAACACTCTGGTCTCTCTGCTTCACACACACTAACACTCTGGTCTCTCTGCTTCACACACACTAACACTCTGGTCTCTCTGCTTCACACACACTAACACTCTGGTCTCTCTGCTTCACACACACTAACACTCTGGTCTCTCTGCTTCACACACACTAACACTCTGGTCTCTCTCCTTCACACACACTAACACTCTGGTCTCTCTGCTTCACACACACTAACACTCTGGTCTCTCTGCTTCACACACACTAACACTCTGGTCTCTCTGCTTCACACACACTAACACTCTGGTCTCTCTGCTTCACACACACATAACACTCTGGTCTCTCTGCTTCACACACACTAACACTCTGGTCTCTCTGCTTCACACACACTAACACTCTGGTCTCTCTGCTTCACACACACTAACACTCTGGTCTCTCTGCTTCACACACACTAACACTCTGGTCTCTCTGCTTCACACACACTAACACTCTGGTCTCTCTGCTTCACACACACTAACACTCTGGTCTCTATGCTTCACACACTAACACTCTGGTCTCTCTGCTTCACACACACTAACACTCTGGTCTCTATGCTTCACACACACTAACACTCTGGTCTCTCTCCTTCACACACACTAACACTCTGGTCTCTCTGCTTCACACACACTAACACTCTGGTCTCTAACACACACTAACACTCTGGTCTCTCTGCTTCACACACACTAACACTCTGGTCTCTCTGCTACACACACACTAACACTCTGGTCTCTCTCCTTCACACACACTAACACTCTGGTCTCTCTGCTTCACACACACTAACACTCTGGTCTCTATGCTTCACACACACTAACACTCTGGTCTCTCTGCTTCACACACTCTAACACTCTGGTCTCTCTGCTTCACACACACTAACACTCTGGTCTCTCTGCTTCACACACACTAACACTCTGGTCTCTCTGCTTCACACACACTAACACTCTGGTCTCTCTGCTTCACACACACTAACACTCTGGTCTCTCTGCTTCACACACACTAACACTCTGGTCTCTCTGCTTCACACACACTAACACTCTGGTCTCTATGCTTCACACACACTAACACTCTGGTCTCTCTGCTTCACACACACTAACACTCTGGTCTCTCTGCTTCACACACACTAACACTCTGGTCTCTAACACACACTAACACTCTGGTCTCTATGCTTCACACACACTAACACTGGTCTCTCTGCTTCACACACACTAACACTCTGGTCTCTCTGCTTCACACACACTAACACTCTGGTCTCTCTGCTACACACACACTAACACTCTGGTCTCTCTGCTTCACACACACTAACACTCTGGTCTCTCTGCTTCACACACACTAACACTCTGGTCTCTCTGCTTCACACACACTAACACTCTGGTCTCTCTCCTTCACACACACTAACACTCTGGTCTCTCTGCTTCACACACACTAACACTCTGGTCTCTCTGCTACACACACACCAACACTCTGGTCTCTCTGCTTCACACACACTAACACTCTGGTCTCTCTGCTTCACACACACTAACACTCTGGTCTCTCTGCTTCACACACACTAACACTCTGGTCTCTCTGCTTCACACACACTAACACTCTGGTCTCTATGCTTCACACACACTAACACTCTGGTCTCTCTCCTTCACACACACTAACACTCTGGTCTCTCTGCTTCACACACACTAACACTCTGGTCTCTCTCCTTCACACACACTAACACTCTGGTCTCTATGCTTCACACACACTAACACTCTGGTCTCTCTCCTTCACACACACTAACACTCTGGTCTCTCTGCTTCACACACACTAACACTCTGGTCTCTCTGCTTCACACACACTAACACTCTGGTCTCTCTGCTTCACACACACTAACACTCTGGTCTCTCTGCTTCACACACACTAACACTCTGGTCTCTATGCTTCACACACACACTAACACTCTGGTCTCTATGCTTCACACACACTAACACTCTGGTCTCTCTGCTTCACACACACTAACACTCTGGTCTCTCTGCTTCACACACACTAACACTCTGGTCTCTCTGCTTCACACACACTAACACTCTGGTCTCTCTGCTACACACACACTAACACTCTGGTCTCTCTGCTTCACACACACTAACACTCTGGTCTCTCTGCTTCACACACACTAACACTCTGGTCTCTATGCTTCACACACACTAACACTCTGGTCTCTCTGCTTCACACACACTAACACTCTGGTCTCTCTGCTTCACACACACTAACACTCTGGTCTCTCTGCTTCACACACACTAACACTCTGGTCTCTATGCTTCACACACACTAACACTCTGGTCTCTCTGCTACACACACACTAACACTCTGGTCTCTCTGCTTCACACACACTAACACTCTGGTCTCTCTGCTACACACACACTAACACTCTGGTCTCTATGCTTCACACACACTAACACTCTGGTCTCTCTGCTTCACACACACTAACACTCTGGTCTCTCTGCTTCACACACTAACACTCTGGTCTCTCTGCTTCACACACACTAACACTCTGGTCTCTCTCCTTCACACACACTAACACTCTGGTCTCTCTGCTTCACACACACTAACACTCTGGTCTCTCTGCTTCACACACACTAACACTCTGGTCTCTCTGCTTCACACACACTAACACTCTGGTCTCTATGCTTCACACACACTAACACTCTGGTCTCTATGCTTCACACACACTAACACTCTGGTCTCTATGCTTCACACACACTAACACTCTGGTCTCTAACACACACTAACACTCTGGTCTCTCTGCTTCACACACACTAACACTCTGGTCTCTCTCCTTCACACACACTAACACTCTGGTCTCTCTGCTTCACACACACTAACACTCTGGTCTCTATGCTTCACACACACTAACACTCTGGTCTCTCTGCTTCACACACACTAACACTCTGGTCTCTCTGCTTCACACACACTAACACTCTGGTCTCTCTGCTTCACACACTAACACTCTGGTCTCTATGCTACACACACACTAACACTCTGGTCTCTCTGCTTCACACACACTAACACTCTGGTCTCTCTGCTACACACACACTAACACTCTGGTCTCTATGCTTCTGCTTCTGGCTCTATCACAAACATCAACAGGCTGATCCCCTGATCTCTCTGGCCTATCACACACATCAACAGGCTGATCTCTCTGGCCCTATCACAAACATCAACAGGCTGATCCCCTGATCTCTCTGGCCTATCACACACATCAACAGGCTGATCTCTCTGGCCCTATCACACACATCAACAGGCTGATCCCCTGATCTCTCTGACCTCTTCATCCCGTCATGGCTACCGGCTGTTTACATGAGAACAAGGAGGTAAAAACAAAGTGATTTAAAAAGTATTCTGCCCCGGAAGCCGCTAGAAAAGAGAAGGTAATTATTAATTGGATGATATTCAGACTGTTTATTTATTTGAGGTTTTACTGTGGCAGTGGCTGACTGACACAAATACATTATTCTCTCTGCTCGTTATTTCTTTAGGGAGTTTGCTGCTAATTATTAGTTTTTCTTGAGTGGAAATATACAGAAGTCTAGCAACGCCCGAAGACAATGTCGGTTTTCTTTCCACTTTAACACTTTTTTTTCTAAAGTCTCATTGTTTAGTTTTTTTTTTTCTCTCTCTCTCATGCGATCAAAAGAAAATAAAGGCTTTATACATTAGAATGAAAATTATAGTCTTGATGCGTCAGAACGGACTAATTAAAAAAAAGAGGAGTGGTGATGAAGAGAAACCTTTTAAACACAGCGAGTCTGAGTGAAGCTCCGCGGCCTGTTAGAGCAGGACATCAGCTGTCAAAACGCTCCTCAACACCATCCAATTCATATTCAGCACTTTGCACACAAATATATAACAAACAACAAAAGAGAAAAAGAAGATTTAAACAATCTGTTTTATGCATTTATTTTTGTTCAAGTAATGAATTTCTTCTCTGGACCGTTGAGGCCTGTATTTAGCTGTCAGCATCATTTTTTTGAGGGGAGGAGGTTGAGAAATGATTGACGTTTAGTTCTGTGTGACGAGACGGTATTTTGAGCGGTGATATTGCTTTACCACTTGAGAGAGCGTGCAATAGATTATCTACCGGTGAAATATTCAAATTGACATTTTAGCCCTTAAGATGGCAGGCAGACACAACCCTGGAGTCAGCAGGTTCAGCAATCACACTGTAGACTGTAGACTGATCTGATGTGTTATGTATATACTATAGATAACAGGAACAGTAATGAGCCAATCACACTGTAGACTGATCTGATGTGTTATTTATAGACTATAGATAACAGGTACAGTAATGAGCCAATCACACTGTAGACTGATCTGATGTGTTATTTATAGACTATAGATAACAGGAACAGTAATGAGCCAATCACACTGTAGACTGATCTGATGTGTTATTTATAGACTATAGATAACAGGAACAGTAATGAGCCAATCACACTGTAGACTGATCTGATGTGTTATTTATAGACTATAGATAACAGGAACAGTAATGAGCCAATCACACTGTAGACTGATCTGATGTGTTATTTATAGACTATAGATAACAGGAACAGTAATGAGCCAATCACACTGTAGACTGATCTGATGTGTTATTTATAGACTATAGATAACAGGAACAGTAATGAGCCAATCACACTGTAGACTGATCTGATGTGTTATTTATAGACTATAGATAACAGGAACAGTAATGAGCCAATCACACTGTAGACTGATCTGATGTGTTATTTATAGACTATAGATAACAGGAACAGTAATGAGCCAATCACACTGTAGACTGATCTGATGTGTTATTTATAGACTATAGATAACAGGAACAGTAATGAGCCAATCACACTGTAGACTGTAGACTGGTCTGATGTGTTATTTATAGACTATAGATAACAGGAACAGTAATGAGCCAATCACACTGTAGACTGATCTGATGTGTTATTTATAGACTATAGATAACAGGAACAGTAATGAGCCAATCACACTGTAGACTGATCTGATGTGTTATTTATAGACTATAGATAACAGGAACAGTAATGAGCCAATCACACTGTAGACTGATCTGATGTGTTATTTATATTAAACTATAGATAACAGGAACAGTAATGAGCCAATCACACTGTAGACTGATCTGATGTGTTATTTATAGACTATAGATAACAGGAACAGTAATGAGCCAATCACACTGTAGACTGGTCTGATGTGTTATTTATAGACTATAGATAACAGGAACAGTAATGAGCCAATCACACTGTAGACTGTAGACTGATCTGATGTGTTATTTATAGACTATAGATAACAGGAACAGTAATGAGCCAATCACACTGTAGACTGATCTGATGTGTTATTTATAGACTATAGATAACAGGAACAGTAATGAGCCAATCACACTGTAGACTGATCTGATGTGTTATTTATAGACTATAGATAACAGGAACAGTAATGAGCCAATCACACTGTAGACTGATCTGGTGTGTTATTTATAGACTATAGATAACAGGAACAGTAATGAGCCAATCACACTGTAGACTGGTCTGATGTGTTATTTATAGACTATAGATAACAGGAACAGTAATGAGCCAATCACACTGTAGACTGATCTGATGTGTTATGTATATACTATAGATAACAGGAACAGTAATGAGCCAATCACACTGTAGACTGATCTGACGTGTTATTTATAGACTATAGATAACAGGAACAGTAATGGGAACTGTAACGGCGGCTACAGTATAAAACATTATTCTAATCTATTAATGTAATTTATTAATTATGAATGATGGTTATATTCCGTTATATTCCAACTCCAGTCGTGTCCTTTTAGTCCTGTGATCGATCTGTATCGAGAAAACGATCCTTAGCGATGGACAATATCAAGTTCTATGTTTTTCATTTTATTTCTGCCGTCTATTCAATACATTTTTTTTTTAACATGTTTAGATTGTTCTCGTAATTATATGAGGAACTGGTATGAGACTGGCGAGGATCCTCGTTACCACTGTACTGTTCGCCGTTCCATCAGGGTTCAAATCTCCAATTTAGCGAGCTAACAGGTAATTATTAGAAATGACAGTTGGACCTGATGAAATTGTATTCCCAATTGGAAAAAACAAAATTGCTATCAAGCCGACATGATTTCCTCGTGCTCGGACCATGCTAATTCAGCGTCAACACACTGGTAAATGTATTTAAAGTCGTAATAGCGTATTACCATGCAATCTTCTATATCCCACTATTTTGGTCGCTATTAATCTGGAACTTCGATTTGCATGTAAATGTGGTCAAGTTTCATATCATCAAAATACATGAGGCCCGAACGGGAGGGAGAGAAGAGGGCAGACGGGGGACAGAAATAATGCATAGAAGTTTGATGCACAATTACAGACGTTTATGAGGGATTTCAAAGAGCTGATTCTGGCACTGGGTTTTCATTGAAGGGAGAATGAAGAAATCAACAGGGAATGACATCCCTATAGCAACAGAATGATATCAATACAGAAACAGAGACATTATGGGATGTTAGGCCCAGGTGTTACCGGGGTCACGTTAGTTAGAGACGAAGGGCGGCTTGTCTCGAAGCACCATGCCGGACCTACAAGCTCTACAGGGCTGGACCTACAAGCTCTACTGGGCTGGACCTACAAGCTCTACAGGGCTGGACCTACAAGCTCTATAGGGCTGGAACTACAAGCTCTACAGGGCTGGACCTACAAGCTCTACAGGGCTGGACCTACAAGCTCTACAGGGCTGGACCTACAAGCTCTACAGGGCTGGACCTACAAGCTCTACAGGGCTGGACCTACAAACTGAATAAGAACTGGGTTGAATCTACCAGCTGAATATCCCGTTTTTTTCCCTCATCACACACTGGTAGAAAAGCTTCTCCCCTGGATCCACTTGAACTCCTTCAGAGTCCAAATCCAGAGGGAATCCGTCACAGCGCTACAGGGTCTTGCTGTTCCAGAGAGGGTACGGAGGAGGGACGGACGGAGGATGGAGGGATCGAGGGAGCAAAGGAAGGGTGGATAGATTAGGAGGTGGAGTGAGAGTGTTAATTGGACCCAGCATCTATGGTTTCATCACTATTTCCTATGCAGTTTAACCTCTGTAACACTCCGATACCCCAGGCCTCCACAGCTGTTCACTACCCGGGAAACTCGTTAATTTCACAAAAAAAAACATCATATTACAATGATTTGCATGTAGAATATACATTTTCTCTAACTATTTTGCAGACCTATTTTCAGTTTTTTTTTTTCTCCTATGATATTGGAATAGGACAAACAATGAAAATATTCTATTCTTTAAACAGAATGTTCAATTGTCATTAAATCCTATATTTTATTATTTAAACGGTTGTTTTTCCGTTCTGAAAACCATGTTAGGTAAGTCCACCATAACGGTGGATGATTGTACATCACTGTTTTCATTTGTTAGATTAAATGATTTCCATTTGTAGGATGTGTTGATGAAGTGTAGTCTGTATTATTTAACAGAGTGGATGTCATGACTCCAGCCCAGACTAAATCCAACTCAGACCGATGCTTGTTAGGCTGAGATCCTAAAGGAGTGAAACCAGAGGTTTAATAAAACAGACCGTGACTCCTTTCTGACTCTCTAAATGTCCCGCTTGCACAGGGCTCCTATTAAAGACTGAAGCAGCATCGTTATCCAGTAAAGCGGTAGCTGATTGGCTGAAGGGTGTTATGGCAGGGCCCCCTCCCCCTCCCCCCGGTGGCTCCCTGGTGCCTCCTGGCTTTGTCATAATGTGGGAAGCAGAGCTCACAGTTCTGTCGAAACTAGCTGTGCCAAATGTTGTCATTCTGAATGCTGAATGGACCTACAAGCTCTACAGGGCTGGACCTACAAGCTCTACAGGGCTGGACCTACAAGCTCTACAGGGCTGGACCTACAAGCTCTACAGGGCTGGACCTACAAGCTCTACAGGGCTGGACCTACAAGCTCTATAGGGCTGGACCTACAAGCTCTACAGGGCTGGACCTACAAGCTCTACAGGGCTGGACCTACAAGCTCTACAGTGCTGGACCTACAAGCTCTACAGGGCTGGACCTACAAGCTCTACAGGGCTGGACCTACAAGCTCTACAGGGCTGGACCTACAAGCTCTACAGGGCTGGACCTACAAGCTTTACAGGGCTGGACCTACAAGCTCTACAGGGCTGAACCTACAAGCTCTACAGGGCTGGACCAACAAGCTCTATAGGGCTGGACCTACAAGCTCTACAGGGCGGGACCTACAAGCTCTACAGGGCTGGACCTACAAGCTCTACAGGGCTGGACCTACAAGCTCTATAGCTGTGCCTCCTGTTGTCATTCTGAATGCCGTAACAGAGGAGGGAGTGGACCCAGGGGGTGAAACAACGCCCCATTGGCTGCTGATACAAGTGGAATTCTCTTCTATTACAGTGACACAGAAGATCCCCTTTTCCTCCAGAACAGCAGACTGCTGAGAGGTTGATGTGGGACACACTGTCACGCTATAAACAGTTAAGGAAATTCTTTAACCTGTCCTGCCGGATCCCCTGAACATTTCAT
>NW_025547837.1:0-12500 GCF_905237065.1 Salmo salar | reverse complement strand
ATTGAGCTAACAACTGTAATTAAATCATTAAATTCTTGTCTCCGCTTCACAGAGCAGAGAGAAAATTAACTCCCAGCCAACCTCATTTTCTACTTGAACATGAAATAATGTATTTTTTTTTTTTTTCTCCTATAATTACAAAGCTAACATCTGATAGAGTCAGCATCCAGGGGGGGATTACCACATGCATGAGTATTAGACCTCATTACCAGCTTGACTGCTAAATTATTACATCTTGTAATTGGATGGTGAGATTTCGACTCAGATTGGCTGGGTTTCTGGAAGATTGTAATTACAGGCTTGGTTGGTTTGCTACTTATCGTAACTTCGCAGAGAAAAAAAACAACTGGCAAAATGAAATGAGCATTTCATTAACCTATCGCCTTATCATGGGAAAACCTGTGTAACGTTCATGTAGGCATTAACATAAATAGGATCATTCATTTCTGAGCCAGATAGGCTGGGGCTGTGTGAGGCTATAGGCTGGGGCTGTGTGAGGCTGGGGCTGGGGCTGTGTGAGGCTGGGGCTGGGGCTGTGTGAGGCTATAGGCTGGGGCTGTGTGAGGCTGTAGGCTGGGGCTGTGTGAGGCTATAGGCTGGGGCTGTGTGAGGCTAGAGGCTGGGGCTGTGTGAGGCTGTAGGCTGGGGCACTGTGAGGCTATAGGCTGGGGCTGTGTGAGGCTAGAGGCTGGGGCTGTGTGAGGCTGTAGGCTGGGGCTGTGTGAGGCTATAGGCTGGGGCTGTGTGAGGCTGGGGCTGGGGCTGTGTGAGGCTATAGGCTGGGGCTGGGGCTGTGTGAGGCTAGAGGCTGGGGCTGTGTGAGGCTAGAGGCTGGGGCTGTGTGAGGCTGTAGGCTGGGGCTCTGTGAGGCTATAGGCTGGGGCTGTGTGAGGCTAGAGGCTGGGGCTGTGTGAGGCTGTAGGCTGGGGCTGTGTGAGGCTATAGGCTGGGGCTGTGTGAGGCTGGGGCTGGGGCTGTGTGAGGCTATAGGCTGGGGCTGGGGCTGTGTGAGGCTAGAGGCTGGGGCTGTGTGAGGCTATAGGCTGGGGCTGTGTGAGGCTGGGGCTGGGGCTGTGTGAGGCTGGGGCTGGAGCTGTGTGAGGCTAGAGGCTGGGGCTGTGTGAGGCTGTAGGCTGGGGCTGTGTGAGGCTATAGGCTGGGGCTGTGTGAGGCTAGAGGCTGGGGCTGTGTGAGGCTGTAGGCTGGGGCTCTGTGAGGCTATAGGCTGGGGCTGTGTGAGGCTAGAGGCTGGGGCTGTGTGAGGCTGTAGGCTGGGGCTGTGTGAGGCTATAGGCTGGGGCTGTGTGAGGCTGGGGCTGGGGCTGTGTGAGGCTATAGGCTGGGGCTGTGTGAGGCTGGGGCTGTGTGAGGCTATAGGCTGGGGCTGTGTGAGGCTGTAGGCTGGGGCTGTGTGAGGCTATAGGCTGGGGCTGTGTGAGGCTATAGGCTGGGGCTGTGTGAGGCTGTAGGCTGGGGCTGTGTGAGGCTATAGGCTGGGGCTGTGTGAGGCTATAGGCTGGGGCTGTGTGAGGCTATAGGCTGGGGCTGTGTGAGGCTGGGACTGTGTGAAGCTATAGGCTGGGGCTGTGTGAGGCTGGGTCTGGGGCTGTGTGAGGCTGGGGCTGTGTGAGGCTGGGGCTGTGTGAGGCTGGGGCTGTGTGAGGCTATAGGCTGGGGCTGTGTGAGGCTGTAGGCTGGGGCTGTGTGAGGCTATAGGCTGGGGCTGTGTGAGGCTGGGGCTGTGTGAGGCTGTAGGCTGGGGCTGTGTGAGGCTATAGGCTGGGGCTGTGTGAGGCTGTAGGCTGGGGCTGTGTGAGGCTGGGGCTGTGTGAGGCTGTAGGCTGGGGCTGTGTGAGGCTCTAGGCTGGGGCTGTGTGAGGCTATAGGCTGGGGCTGTGTGAGGCTGTAGGCTGGGGCTGTGTGAGGCTATAGGCTGGGGCTGTGTGAGGCTGGGGCTGTGTGAGGCTGTAGGCTGGGGCTGTGTGAGGCTATAGGCTGGGGCTGTGTGAGGCTGTAGGCTGGGACTGTGTGAGGCTATAGGCTGGGACCTGTGTGAGGCTGGGGCTGTGTAAGGCTGGGGCTGTGTGAGGCTGTAGGCTGGGGCTGTGTGAGGCTGTAGGCTGGGACTGTGTAAGGCTATAGGCTGGGGCTGTGTGACGCTGTAGGCTGGGGCTGTGTGAGGCTGGGGCTGTGTGAGGCTAGAAGCTGGGGCTGTGTGAGGCTATAGGCTGGGGCTGTGTGAGGCTATAGGCTGGGGCTGTGTGAGGCTAGAGGCTGGGGCTGTGTGAGGCTGTAGGCTGGGGCTGTGTGGGGGAGGGAGTGAGGAGTGGCCAAGCATTCATTGTCTGTGAGTTGATTTAACCTTCATAATCCACGCTGATGGGGAAAACATAATGAATGAGTTGTCTATTTTATACGGATGAACTCAATACATCTATTACTGAAAAACTAACTGAGTGTGAAAGTGGTCATTTGACGAGAGGCAGGGTGCGGAGTCTGTAGACCCACAGAGAGATTCCCCTCTCTCTCTCTCTCTCTCTCTCTCTCTCTCTCTCTCTCTCTCTCTCTCTCTCTCTCTCTCTCTCTCTCTCTCTCTCTCTCTCTCTCTCTCCCTCTCTCTGTCTCCCTCTCTCTCTCTCTCTCTCTCTCTCTCTCTCTGTCTCTCTCTCTCTGTCTCTCTCTCTCTCGTTGTTCCTCTCAGTGTTAACAGAATCCACACCTCTGTTCCTGCTCAAACACAACAGCAGCTGGAGACTGGATGCCCACAGAGATAACCTTCTCACACAATGACTCTGTGGGATCGATGGCGGGTTGATGGGCGCTTCACACAAAGGAGAGGAGCGGAGTGGGAGAGCGTTGTGACACACTGGCAGGGGGGGGATAAAATTGTAGAATTACTGAGCGAACACAATTTTTCTTTCTTTATCAAGAGATTTCACGGTGTGGCCAATGTGTTGGCAGCCCAGCTGACAGTCACTAATGACAGTTCTACTCTGGTCCAATCAGCAGGCATCGTCAGATGTTTGCTATTAAACTCATTGTGGGGTGAGTTTTTTTCAGCTGGGATCAATGTGATTTATTAACATGGTGGTGATGCAGAACCAGGGCTGAAACCTGCCACCCCTACAGCAGTACCTCCCATCCCCAGGGTAACCCCAGGCCATTCCCAGTCCATCCCCAGTCCATCCCCTGTCCATCCCCAGTCCAACCCCAGTCCATCCCCATTCCAACCCCAGTCCATCCCCAGTCCATCCCCAGTCCAACCCCAGTCCATCCCCAGTCCATCCCCAGTCCGACCCCAGTCTAACCCCAGTCCATCCCCAGTCCATCCCCAGTCCGACTCCAGGTCATCCCCAGTCCATCCCAGTCCATCCCCAGTCCATCCCGGTCCGACCCCAGGTCATCCCCAGTCCATCCCCAGTCCATCCCCAGTCCATCCCCAGTCCAACTTCAGTCCAACCCCAGTCTATCCCCAGTCCAACCCCAGTCCATCCCCAGTCCATCCCCAGTCTAACCCCAGTCCAACCCCAGTCCGTCTCCATGCTGTATAACTCATTAAATCCTAAGTGAATTTGACGTACTGTGTTCTCATCTGGGCCCCATAACCAGGTGGTCCAGAAGGGAAACTAACTGTTCTCAGGCACAACATCCATGATGTGAATACAAACTGCACTCAATGGTAGCTATAGGTCCACACATCATAGAGGAATCAAGACCTGGCATCAAACGGAGAAACATTTGGAGTCGGGGCACTTTTAAGTCCATGGGGCCATGAGTAAGAACTAGAACGGACCTTAAGTCCTTTTGGGTAGAGCTGTTGTTGTTTTCTCTGTTCGGATGGAGAAATGTCTACCTAATTCATTTGTAAGTATGTCATTTGTTCAGAAGGCTTGTAAATGATGTGTTGATAACCTGATAACCTCCATGATAACCTGATAACCTCCATGATAACCTGATAACCTCCACGATAACCTGATAACCTCCACGATAACCTGATAACCTCCATGATAACCTGATAACCTCCATGATAACCTGATCACCTCCATGATAACCTGATCACCTCCACGATAACCTGATAACCTCCACGATAACCTGATAACCTCCATGATAACCTGATAACCTCCATGATAACCTGATAACCTCCATGATAACCTGATAACCTCCATGATAACCTGATAACCTCCACGATAACCTGATAACCTCCACGATAACCTGATAACCTCCATGATAACCTGATAACCTCCATGATAACCTGATAACCTCCATGATAACCTGATAACCTCCATGATAACCTGATAACCTCCGTGATAACCTGATAACCTCCACGATAACCTGATATTACCTCCATGATAACCTGATAACCTCCATGATAACCTGATAACCTCCATGATAACCTGATAACCTGATAACCTCCATGATAACCTGATAACCATGATAACCTGATAACCTCCATGATAACCTGATAACCTCCATGATAACCTGATCACCTCCATGATAACCTGATCACCTCCATGATAACCTGATAACCTCCATGATAACCTGATAACCTCCGTGATAACCTGATAACCTCCGTGATAACCTGATAACCTCCGTGATAACCTGATAACCTCCGTGATAACCTGATAACCTCCACGATAACCTGATAACCTCCCGATAACCTGATAACCTCCACGATAACCTGATAACCTGATAACCTCCACGATAACCTGATAACCTGATAACCTGATAACCTCCACGATAACCTGATAACCTCCATTCATGAAACCCACCAGCTGCTGATATGGGGCCTTATCATACCTTTCTCTGTTACACTCATTGTTACAGGAAGCATGAAACACTTCATTTTCATTCATATTTATTTTACCCGATTCACATTAACCTTTTTTTTTTTAATCTGTGGGTTTAAACAAATATTACAGAATTTCACATATGTAAAAAGAAATCATTGATTGAGTATTGTAGATAACAATATGCCTTCCAGGCTCCACGTCGTGCAGCTTTAACCATCTAATAGGCTGTTATCAATGAAACATCACATTAAGGTACGGAGCGTTCCATTGGCCAGCTAGGAGGTAAGGTGACACCCACTGACAACTGCATGACGTTAAATAAACGTTAACTATTTGGTTGTGATATCATCACCTCTTGAAGAGCATAGTCAGAACTACACATTATGCCATTATTCCATGATAAAACAATTGCTCACATTGAATTGGATATTTGAGCGAGATAAAACAAGTCAACTAATCCTGACCCGTATGAGTGGTTTAGGTTCGTTTCCCATCGTTTGTGGGCTCTGCCTGTCAAGCAGCAGAAGGCCGCATTTACCGATGTACTGTTAGCCGATCGTGTTCACTTTGCTAGCTACCGGTGGAAACTTGGTACAGTTGGCTAAACATAGTGCTAAGTAGACCTAATGTTATTGTTTTCTCCAACCAACATTGGACTAATGTTAACGTAGGACTAATGTTAAGGTAGGACTAATGTTATTGTAGGACTAATGTTATTGTAGGACTAATGTTATCGTAGGACTAATGTTATCGTAGGACTAATGTTATTGTAGGACTAATGTTAATGTAGGACTAATGTTAATGTAGGACTAATGTTATTGTAGGACTAATGTTATCGTAGGACTAATGTTATTGTAGGACTAATGTTAATGTAGGACTAATGTTAATGTAGGACTAATGTTATCGTAGGACTAATGTTATCGTAGGACTAATGTTATTGTAGGACTAATGTTATCGTAGGACTAATGTTATTGTAGGACTAATGTTAATGTAGGACTAATGTTAATGTAGGACTAATGTTATTGTAGGACTAATGTTATCGTAGGACTAATGTTATTGTAGGACTAATGTTAATGTAGGACTAATGTTAATGTAGGACTAATGTTAACGTAGGACTAATGTTAATGTAGGACTAATGTTAATGTAGGACTAATGTTAACGTAGGACTAATGTTATTGTAGGACTAATGTTATTAAAGGACTAATGTGAATGTAGGACTAATGTTAATGTAGGACTAATGTTAACGTAGAACTAATGTTAACGTAGATCTACCTAGTGAAGATAGACAACATGTTCCCATTTCAAACATGAGTTTTATTAACAGTGTTTAATCCTGATTTCTGCCGACAGACATTATAGGCTACATTGATTTATGGACCACATCAATATGCTAACAGGTTAATAACATCTTAACATAGCTAGCTAATAACATGTTAATAAAGCTAGATAATAACACGTTAATATAGCTGGTTAATAACATGTTAATACAGCTAGTTAATAACATGTTAATATAGCTAGTTAATAACATGTTAATATAGCTAGTTAATAACATGTTAATATAGCTAGTTAATAACATGTTAATATAGCTGGTTAATAACATGTTAATATAGCTAGTTAATAACATGTTAATATAGCTGGTTAATAACATGTTAATACAGCTAGTTAATAACATGTTAATATAGCTAGTTAATAACATGTTAATATAGCTAGTTAATAACATGTTAATATAGCTAGTTAATACCAGGTTAATATAGCTGGTTAATAACATGTTAATATAGCTAGTTAATAACGTGTTAATATAGCTAGTTAATAACATGTTAATGTAGCTAGTTAATAACATGTTAATATAGCTAGTTAACAACATGTTAATATAGCTGGTTAATAACATGTTAATATAGCTAGTTAATAACATGTTAATATTTAGCAGGATGCAGCTAGTTAATAACATGTTAATATAGCTGGTTAATAACATGTTAATATAGCTATAACATGTTAATATAGCTAGTTAATAACATGTTAATATAGCTAGTTAATAACATGTTAATATAGCTAGTTAATAACATGTTAATATTTAGCAGGATGCGGCTAGTTAATAACATGTTAATATAGCTGGTTAATAACATGTTAACATAGCTATAACATGTTAATATAGCTAGTTAATAACATGTTAATATAGCTAGTTAATAACATGTTAATATAGCTGGTTAATAACGTGTTAATATAGCTAGTTAATAACATGTTAATATAGCTAGTTAATAACATGTTAATATAGCTATAACATGTTAATATAGCTGGTTAATAACATGTTAATATAGCTAGTTAATAACATGTTAATATAGCTAGTTAATAACATGTTAATATAGCTGGTTAATAACATGTTAATATAGCTAGTTAATAACATGTTAATATAGCTAGTTAATAACATGTTAATATAGCTGTTAATAACATGTTAATATAGCTAGTTAATATCATGTTATTATAGCTACTTAACAAGATAGCTATCAGATGATAAACTAGATTGGCTAACTTTACATAAACTAGATTGGCTAACTTTACATAAACTAGATTGGCTAACTTTACATAAACTAGATGGCTAACTTTACATAAACTAGATGGCTAACTTTACATAAACTAGATGGCTAACTTTACATAAACTAGATTGGCTAACTTTACATAAACTAGATGGCTAACTTTACATAAACTAGATGGCTAACTTTACATAAACTAGATGGCTAACTTTACATAAACTAGATGGCTAACTTTACATAAACTAGATGGCTAACTTTACATAAACTAGATGGCTAACTTTACCAGGATGAGGCTAGTTAATAACATGTTATAATAGCTGGTTAAGTGCTTGCAAGTAAGCATTTCATTATAAGGTGAAATGTATTCGGCGCATGTGACAAATACAATTTGATTTGATTTGATGTCACGCTCTTTCCAAAAGACTTTGATGAAGCAATCTGAATTACGCATTGTTTTCTTAACTAGCTAGCTAGCCGCATGTCAAACGGACAGGATACCCTCACGTTTACATGACAAATGATCAATTGATCATTAAAAGCATGCAGATACTTGCTGTATAACTGTGATGATAGAGCTAACTGCGGAATAAACACATATGTGTAGTTCTGACTATGCTCTTCAAGAGGTGAAGATATTACAACCAAATAGTTATAGAAAACGACAAGTAGTAGTCAATGGTTTCATTGGAATTGTGGGTTTCCTTTCTCACCAGCAGCCAAATCGAACACTCCGCACTGGACCGTGACGTTTTATTGACAATGACCTATATTGGGTAATATTTGTTTACCGTAATTCACAGTTTACCATTTATTATTTATAATGTTGAATCCCATCATGATATATCATGTTGAATCCCATCATCATGATTTATAATGTTGAATCAAATCATCATGATTTATAATGTTGAATCCAATCATCATGATTTATAATGTTGAATCCCATCATCATGATTTATAATGTTGAATCGTATCATCATGATTTATAATGTTGAATCCCATCATCATGATTTATAATGTTGAATCCCATCATCATGATTTATAATGTTGAATCAAATCATGATTTATAATGTTGAATCCCATCATCATGATTTATAATGTTGAATCCAATCATCATGATTTATAATGTTGAATCCCATCATCATTATTTATAATGTTGAATCCCATCATCATGATTTATAATGTTGAATCAAATCATCATGATTTATAATGTTGAATCCCATCATCATGATTTATAATGTTGAATCCAATCATCATGATTTATAATGTTGAATCCCATCATCATGATTTATCATGTTGAATCCCATCATCATGATTTATAATGTTGAATCAAATCATCATGATTTATCATGTTGAATCCCATCATCATGATTTATAATGTTGAATCAAATCATCATGATTTATAATGTTGAATCCCATCATCATGATTTATAATGTTGAATCAAATCATCATGATTTATAATGTTGAATCCCATCATCATGATTTATAATGTTG
Source organism: Salmo salar (assembly GCF_905237065.1). Taxonomy (NCBI): domain Eukaryota; kingdom Metazoa; phylum Chordata; class Actinopteri; order Salmoniformes; family Salmonidae; genus Salmo; species Salmo salar. The sequence continues at coordinate 3,690 of NW_025547837.1, read as the reverse complement.
AATCAAATCATGATTTATAATGTTGAATCAAATCATCATGATTTATAATGTTGAATCCCATCATCAAGCCTATAATCATGATTTGATCATGTTGATTCCGATCATCATGATTTTTTATGTTGAATCTCATAGTCATGTTTCGATCGTGTTGAATCCCATATTCAATGTTTTGAATGTTCAATCCTATAATCATGATTTAATCATGTTGAATCTGATGATCATGATTTATAATTTTGGATCCCATAATCATGATTTATAATGTTGAATCAAATCATCATGATTTATCATGTTGAATCCCATCATCATGATTTATAATGTTGAATCCGATCATGATGATTTATAATTTTGGATCCCATAATCATGATTTTTCATTTACAATCATACAACCATTTTATCATCTTCAATCCCATAATCATGATTTATAATGTTAAATCTCATAATCATGATTTATAATGTTAAATGTCATAATCATGATTTATAATGTTCAAACTATAATCATGATTTGGTCATGTTGAGTCCTATCATTATGATTTATATTTGTGAATCCTGTAATCATGATTTTATCATGGTGAATCCTATAATCATGATTTGATCATGGTGAATCCTATAATCATGATTTTATCATGATGAATCCTATAATCATGATTTTATCATGATGAATCCTATAATCATGATTTTATCATGATGAATCCTATAATCATGATTTGATCATGGTGAATCCTATAATCATGATTTTATCATGGTGAATCCTATAATCATGATTTGATCATGGTGAATCCTATAATCATGGTGAATCCTATAATCATGATTTGATCATGGTGAATCCTATAATCATGGTGAATCCTATAATCATGATTTTATCATGATGAATCCTATAATCATGGTGAATCCTAAAATCATGATTTTATGACGTTGAATCCATAAATTATGATTTTTATCAGGGTGAATCTCATATATTTCTGTTATTTTCTCCCCTTTTTCCTCCTAAAAACACAAAGTAGATTTTGCTAAATCATAACTCCCTACAAAAACATTCCAGCCAAATCTTCTTGACGTTTCTCTGTCAGGTCCACGGACTAATGCCTCCGACAAGAGCAAGTCTCTGAAGGTAGATTTTCTCGTTTTGATTTTTTTTTTATCTTTCCATGTTTATAACCAATGAGGAGCTCCAGGCAATTCAAATAGAGTCAATCTGATCAAGGTAATATCCCTTCTTGGAGTGAGACTGAAGAAAGCCTGGGGAGATTGTATGTAATAACATGAAAACAGCAGGTTTCAATCGCAATCAATAGCCCATAAAAACACATCAATAGCCCATAAAAACACATCAATAGCCCATAAAAACACATCAGTAGAACCACATAAACAGCAGAGCTGGAATCACATCGCGATAAGAGATTAAAAGAGCGCGGCTCATTAATAGACCATTTGTCTTGGTGTCTGTTTCTGATTGTATCTATGTGTGTTTATCCCGACGCCACTATCAAAGCGTGACATTTCAAATACATATTCCTGTGTACTAAAATCTTTCTGTGAGAAAAGCCCTTTCCTTAAAATTCAATTAACTGTGTTGATAAATGCAAGTGTGAATGAGATTTCAACGCTCTGTTTTCTGCTGTTTTTGGGGGGGGGTTGAATAAACATCTGAAACAGGATACTTCCTTATATAGGCAGATTCCAATCCGCTGTTCAGAATGACGTCTGCATCAGTCTCGTTCAGGACTGGAATCAAATTGTAGGTTGAACTAGAAAGAACCCTTTGATATTGGTGTTGTCTTTGTATGCTGTCCTTTATGAACAGTTCAACACAAACTGAACGTCCTGGAAACGTCTGAACAGTTTCAACACGTACTGAACGTCATGGAAACGTCTGAACAGTTTCAACACGAACTGAACGTCCTGGAAACGTCTGAACAGTTTCATACATACTGAACGTCATGGAAACGTCTGAACAGTTTCAACACGAACTGAACGTCCTGGAAACGTCTGAACAGTTTCACACATACTGAACGTCATGGAAACGTCTGAACAGTTAAACACATACTGAACGTCCTGGAAACGTCTGAACAGTTTCACACATACTGAACGTCATGGAAACGTCTGAACAGTTCAACACAAACTGAACGTCCTGGAAACGTCTGAACAGTTTCACACATACTGAACGTCCTGGAAACGTCTGAACAGTTTCACACATACTGAACGTCATGGAAACGTCTGAACAGTTCAACACGAACTGAACGTCCTGGAAACGTCTGAACAGTTTCACACATACTGAACGTCCTGGAAACGTATGAACAGTTATACACAAACTGAACGTCATGGAAACGTCTGAACAGTTCAACACACACACTATATCTGAGACTACACATTACAGGTCTGATCACAGTACTACACATTACAGGTCTGATCACAGTACTACACATTACAGGTCTGATCACAGTACTACACATTACAGGTCTGATCACAGTACTACACATTACAGGTGTGATCACAGTACTACACATTACAGGTCTGATCACAGTACTACACATTACAGGTCTGATCACAGTACTACACATTACAGGTCTGATCACAGTACTACACATTACAGGTGTGATCACAGTACTACACATTACAGGTGTGATCACAGTACTACACATTACAGGTCTGATCACAGTACTACACATTACAGGTGTGATCACAGTACTACACATTACAGGTCTGATCACAGTACTACACATTACAGGTCTGATCACAGTACTACACATTACAGGTCTGATCACAGTACTACACATTACAGGTGTGATCACAGTACTACACATTACAGGTGTGATCACAGTACTACACATTACAGGTCTGATCACAGTACTACACATTACAGGTCTGATCACAGTACTACACATTACAGGTCTGATCACAGTACTACACATTACAGGTCTGATCACAGTACTACACATTACAGGTCTGATCACAGTACTACACATTACAGGTCTGATCACAGTACTACACATTACAGGTCTGATCACAGTACTACACATTCCATACACATTACAGGTGTGATCACAGTACTACACATTACAGGTCTGATCACAGTACTACACATTCCATACACATTACAGGTCTGATCACAGTACTACACATTACAGGTCTGATCACAGTACTACACATTCCATACACATTACAGGTCTGATCACAGTACTACACATTACAGGTCTGATCACAGTACTACACATCACAGGTCTGATCACAGTACTACACATTCCAGGTGATTATGGATCTCTCAACCTAAAATTGTTTTAATATGAGAGGAATCTAATGAGGTAATCAGTCACTGGCTTATTTCATCATTCCTCCAGTAACCAGTCACTGGCTTATTTCATCAATCCTCCAGTAACCAGTCACTGGCTTATTTCATCATTCCTCCAGTAACCAGTCACTGGCTTATATCATCATTCCTCCAGTAACCAGTCACTGGCTTATTTCATCAATCCTTCAGTAACCAGACACTGGCTTATTTCATCATTCCTCCAGTAATCAGTCACTGGCTTATTTCATCATTCCTCCAGTAACCAGTCACTGGCTTATTTCATCATTCCTCCAGTAATCAGTCACTGGCTTATTTCATCATTCCTCCAGTAATCAGTCACTGGCTTATTTCATCATTCCTCCAGTAACCAGACACTGGCTTATTTCATCATTCCTCCAGTAACC
>NW_025547836.1:0-4908 GCF_905237065.1 Salmo salar | reverse complement strand
CTACCTATCTGTTATTTTTTATTTATTTATTTATTTCACCTTTATTTAACCAGGTAGGCAAGTTGAGAACAAGTTCTCATTTACAATTGCGACCTGGCCAAGATAAAGCAAAGCAGTTCGACAACATACAAAAACACAGAGTTACACATGGAGTAAAACAACATACAATCAATGATGCAGTAGAATAAAAAAAAATAATTAATAAAAATAAGACTATATACAATGTGAGCAAATGATGTGAGATAAGGGAGGTAAAGGCAAAAAATGCCATGGTGGCAAAGTAAATAAAGTATAGCAAGAAAAACACTGGAATGGTAGATTTGTAGTTTGAAGAAAGTTCAAAGATAAAATATAAATAATATGGTGCAAAGGAGCAAAATAAATAAAATAAATAAATACAGTAGGGGAAGAGGTAGTAGTTTGGGCTAAATTATAGATGGGCTATGTACAGGTGCAGTGATCTGTGAGCTGCTCTGACAGCTGGTGCTTAAAGCTAGTGAGGGAGATAAGTGTTTCCAGTTTCAGAGATTTTTGTAGTCGCTCCAGTCATTGGCAGCAGAGAACTGGAAGGAGAGACGACCAAAGGAGGAGTTGGCTTTAGGGGTGACCAGAGAGATATACCTGCTGGAGCGCGTGCTACAGGTGGGTGCTGCTATGGTGACCAGTGAGCGGAGATAAGGGGGGACTTTACCTAGCAGAGTCTTGTAGATGACCTGGAGCCAATGTGTTTGGCGACGATTATGAAGCGAAGGCCAGCCAACGAGGCGTACAGGTCGCAGTGGTGGGTAGTATATGGGGCTTTGGTGACAAAACGGATGGCATTGTGATAGACTGCATCCAGCTTGTTGAGTAGGGTATTGGAAGCTATTTTGTAAATGACATCGCCGAAGTCGAGGATTGGTAGGATGGTCAGTTTTACGAGGGTATGTTTGGCAGCATGAGTGAAGGATGCTTTGTTGCGAAATAGGAAGCCAATTCGAGATTTCACTTTGGATTGGAGATGATTGATGTGAGTCTGGAAGGAGAGTTTACAGTCTAACCAGACACCTAGGTATTTGTAGTTGTCCACAAATTCTAAGTTAGAACCGTCCAGAGAAGTGATGCTGGACAGGCGGGCAGGTGCAGGCAGCGATCGGTTGAAGAGCATGCATTTAGTTTTATTTGTGTTTAGGAGCAGTTGGAGACCACGGAAGGAGAGTTGAATGGCATTGAAGCTCGTCTGGAGGGTTGTTAACACAGTGTCCAAAGAAGGGCCAGAAGTGTACAGAATGGTGTCGTCTGCGAGAGGTGGATCAGAGATTCACCAGCAGCAAGAGCGACATCATTTATGTATACAGAGAAAAGAGTTGGCCCAAGAATTGAACCCTGTGGTACCCCCATAGAGACTGCCAGAGGTCCAGACAGTAGGCCCTCCGATTTGACACACTGAACTCTGTCAGAGAAGTAGTTGGTGAACCAGGCGACGCAATCGTTTGAGAAACCAAGGCTACTGAGTCTGCCGATGAGGATGTGGTGATTAACAGAGTCAAAAGCTTTGGCCAGGTCAATGAATACGGCAGCACAGTAATGTTTCTTATCGATGGCGGTTACGATGTCGTTTAGGACCTTGAGCGTGGCTGAGGTGCACCCATGACCAGCTCTGAAACCAGATTGCATAGCGGAGAGGGTGCGGTGGGATTCGAAATGGTCGGTAATCTGTTTGTTGACTTGGCTTTCGAAGACCTTAGAAAGGCAGGGTAGGATGGATATAGGTCTGTAGCAATTTGGGTCAAGAGTGTCACCTCCTTTGAAGAGGGGGGATGACAGCAGCTGCTTTCCAATCTATGGGAATCTCAGACGACACGAAAGAGAGGTTGAACAGGCTAGTAATAGGGGTTGCAATAATTTCGGCAGATAATTTTAGAAAGAAAGGGTCCAGATTGTCAAGCCCAGCTGATTTGTAGGGGTCCAGATTTTGCAGCTCTTTCAGAACATCAGCTGAATGGATTTGGGAGAAGGAGAAATGGGGGAGGCTTGGGCGAGTTGCTGTGGGGGTGCAGTGCTGTTGAATGCAGTAGGGGTAGTTAGGTGGAAAGCATGGCCAGCCGTAGAAAAATGCTTATTGAAATTCTCAATTATAGTGGGCTTATCGGTGGTGACAGAGTTTCCTATCCTCAGTGCAGTGGGCAGTTGGGAGGAGGTGTTCTTATTCTCCATGGACTTTACAATGTCCCAGAACTTTTTAGAGTTGGAGTTGCACGAAGCGAATTTCTGTTTGAAAAAGCTAGCCTTGGCGTTTCTAACTGCCTGTGTGTATTGGTTTCTAACTTCCCTAAAAAGTTGCATATCGCGGGGGCAGTTCGATGCTAATGCAGAACGCCACAGGATATTTTTGTGTTGGTTAAGGGCAGTCAGGTCTGGGGAGAACCAAGGGCTATATCTGTTCCTGGTTCTAAATTTCTTGAAAGGGGCATGCTTATTTAAGATGGTGAGGAAGGCATTTTTAAAAAATAACCAGGCATCCTCTACTGACGGGATGAGGTCAATATCCTTCCAGGATACCAGGGCCAGGTCGATTAGAAAGGCTTGCTCGTTGAAATGTTTCAGGGAGCGTTTGACAGTGATGAGTGGAGGTCGTTTGACCGCTGACCCATTACGGGTGCAGGCAATGAGGCAGTGATCGCTGAGATCTTGGTTGAAAACAGCAGAGGTGTATTTAGAGGGCACGTTGGTTAGGATGATATCTATGAGGGTGCCAGTGTTTGCGGCTTTGGGGTTGTACCTGGTGGGTTCATTAATAATTTGTGTGAGATTGAGGGCATCAAGCTTGGATTGTAGGATGGCTGGGGTGTTAAGCATGTCCCAGTTTAGGTCACCTAGTAGCACGAGCTCTGAAGATAGATGGGGGCAATCAGTTCACATATGGTGTCCAGAGCACAACTAGGGGCCGAGGGGGGTCTATAGCAGGCGGCAACGGTGAGAGACTTGTTTTTGGAGAGGTGGATTTTTAAAATTAGAAGTTCAAATTGTTTGGGTACAGACCTGGATAGCAGGACAGAACTCTGCAGGCTATCTCTGCAGTAGATTGCAACACCGCCCCTTTGGTCGTTCTATCTTGTCTGAAAACGTTGTAGTTAGGGATGAAGATTTCAGAGTTTTTGGTGGACTTCCTAAGCCAAGATTCAGACACAGCTAGGACATCCGGGTTGGCGGAGTGTGCTAAAGCAGTGAATAAAACAAACTTAGGGAGGAGGCTTCTAATGTTAACATGCATGAAACCAAGGTTATTACGGTTACAGAAGTCATCAAAAGAGAGCGCCTGGGGAGTAGGAGTGGAGCCAGGCACTGCAGGGCCTGGATTCACCTCTACATCCCCAGAGGAGCAGAGAAGAATAAGTATGAGGGTACGGCTAAAAGCTATAAGAATTGGTCGTCTGTGACGCTCCAGAATAGAGAGAAAAAGGAGCAGGTTTCTGGGGGCGATAAAATAGCTTCAAGGTATAATGTACAGACAAAGGTATGGTGGGATGTAGTACAGAGGAGGTAAACCTAGGCATTTAGTGATAGTGAGAGAGATATTGTCTCTAGAAACATCATTGAAACCAGAAGATGTCATAGCATGTGTGGGTGGAGGAACTGAGAGGTTGGATAAGGTATAATGAGCAGGGCTAGAGGCTCTACAGTGAAATAAGCCAATAAACACTAACCAGAACAGCAATGGAGAAGGCATATTGACATTAAGGAGAGGCATGCTTAGCCGAGTGATCAAAGGGTCCAGTGAGATTCAGACAGCTAGCCGGGCCATAGGTAGCAAGCTGGTGGAAGATGGGAGGGAGGTCTGTTTTTAGCCAGCTCGTGCTGTTTCCGTCTGTGGGTTAGTGGGGTTCCGTGTGGAAGGGGGACCTGTCCAAGTTGGCAAAATAGTTAGTTATAGTGGCCCAAGAAAAGTGTCCGATAGACCTATTCAGATCGCAGCCGAAAAGACAGCTAACGATTAGCGGGCCGCAGATGGGCGATCAGGTTACGTCGCGACGGAGGGGCCAGTTGGATAACTCCTCGGGCAGATAACGTCGGTGGTCCAGTCGTGAAGACCCGGCGGGGCTCCGGATCGGCAGTAAAACGGGTCAGGATAGGTGAGTTGTAGCCCAGGAGACACTTCAGCTGGCTAGCTCAGGAATAGCCCAGGAGTGGCTGACGGAACTCTTCAGCTGGCTAGCTGGCTAGCTCCGTAATAATGTGTGTTATTTCCGTGACCGACGTTGCCAATAGTCACTCAGGTAGCAGCTAGTTAGCTGCAAGATCCAGGTGTAAATGTCCAGAGCCTGCGGTAGAAGTCGGGGAAAGGAGAGAGAATAGGTCCGGTATGCTCTGGTCTGAGTCGCGCTGTACAAAAACTGGCGATAGCTTTTCGAGCTAATGGATAGCTGAGGACAGCTAACCGTGGCTAGCTGAACTTCAACGTTAGCCAGTGAAAATGGCTAACCTCTTGCTAGCTTCTGTTGTGGAATTCAGATGAGGTAAATAATACTTTCTTTTTTTAAATTGGTGAGGCGGGTTGCAGGAGAGTGCTTTGAGGTTGAGTTTTTAGAATTAAAAAAGAATATATATATATATATAAAAAGATAAGTGAAGAAAAAAAAAAAATATGTAAATATATAAATACACGGGACACGACAAGAGGAGGGTAGAGGACGTCTGAACTGCTACGCCATCTTGGGAAAAAAGACTATAACCTATCTGTTATAAACAACTACCTATCTGTTAAACAACTACCTATCTGTTATAAACACCTACCTATCTGTTATAAACAACTACCTATCTGTTATAAACAACTACCTATCTGTTACACACAACTACCTATCTGTTACAAACAACTACCTATCTGTTATAAACAACTACATATCTGTTACAAACAACTACCTATCTGTT
>NW_025547835.1:0-30244 GCF_905237065.1 Salmo salar | reverse complement strand
ACAGTCTGATGGCCTTGAGATAGAAGCTGTTTTTCAGTCTCTCGGTCCTAGCTTTGATGCACCTGTACTGACCTCGCCTTCTGGATGACAGCGGGGTGAAACAGGCAGTGACTCGGGTGGTTGCTGGGTCCATGATGGATCTTTTGGCCTTCCTGTGACATCGGGTGTGGTAGGTCCTGGAAGAGCAGGTAGTTTCACCCGGTGATGCTGTACAGCAGACCTCACTACTCTGGAGAGCCTTACGGTTGTGGGCGGAGCAGTTGCCGTACTCAGGCGGTGATACAGCCCAACAGGATGCTCTGATTTCATCTGTAAAAGTTTGTGAGTAAAGTTTTCTTCTACCACACCGCGGGGGTAGGATTCATTTCAGTTTGTCCGTGATGTGTACGAGGAAATTAAAACTTTAGCACTTTCTCCACTACTGTCCTGGCCGATATGGATGGGGGTGCTCCTTCTACTGTTGCTGAAGTCCACGATCATTTCCTTTTGTTTTTTATGTTAAGTGTAGAGGTTATTTTCCTGACACCACACGAGATCTCACCCTCCTCCCTGCAGGCCATCTCGTCAGTTGTTGGTAATCGCTCTTACAACTGAAGTGTCAGCCTGCAAACTTGATGATTAGAGTTGGGCGTGTCCACACAGTCATGGGTAAGAACAGGGAGCAAAGGAGAGTAGAACGCACCCCTAGCCCCCAAGTGTTGAGGATCAGCAGGTGAGATGTTGTTTCCTACCCTACCACCTGGGGGCATTAGAAAGTCCGTCAGAAAGTCCACACCCAGCGTTTAGAAGCTGGGTCGAACCTAGGGTCTCTGAGATTACTGACGAGCCTGGAAGGTACCGTGAGGATGTTAAATGCTGAGCCGTAATCGATGAACAGCATTCTACATTTAGGTATTCTCTTGTCCAGATTGGTTAGGGCAGTGTGCCGTGTGATTGCGATTAAGGCCCTGCCTGTGAACCTATTGGGGCGGTGTAAGCAAATTGGAGTGAGTCTAGGGTGTAAACCAGGTAATGATGGAGGTGATATGATCCTTGACTAGGTCTCTCAAAGCACTTCATGATGACGGAAGTGAGTGCTACGTGCGATAGTCATTTGAGCTCAGCTACCTTTCTTAGGAACAGGAATAATGGTGGCCCTCTTGAAGCAAGGGGGAAACAGCAGACATTATGGTGTATTGTGTGTAAGCCAGTGAGACAAAATCTAAAATGCAATACATTTACATTTACACTAAAATGACAAGGGGTGCGAATATTTTCTGAAAGCACTGTATAGATATGTAAAGTGACTAGGCAACAAGGATAGATAATAAAACAGTAGACAGCATACAATAAAAGTTGCGCGGATGTCAAACAGTTGCCATTCCAACTGACTGATGCAGCCATAAGATGCCGTAATGGTGCATGTAGAACTATTAGGATCAAACTACCAAACTCTCAATCCTAACTTTATACATTGACAGTGGTGTAATATCTGACCCAGGACCAGTGGATAGAAGTCACTTCTACAGTAGGAAAGCAGATCTACTCTTAGTCAGCCTTTTTCCTGCTCACGTGAGTAAAAAAGGATTTTAGGACCGTAAGGTTTTAGAACTTCTCTGACCTTCTCCGTATAGACAGCTGGTCTTATCATCATCGCCAACCAGGCCTACCAACATCGTGTCATCAGCAAACTTAATGATGGTGCTGGGGTCTGCGCCACGTTGGGGTGAATAGGGAGAGGAAGGGATAACCCCCCGAGGAGTAATGATGGTCAGCGTGGTGGATGTGTTATTGCCCACCATCACCTGACGCCAGTCCGCAGGAAGCAATATAAAACCTCTTACATCTAGACGTTCGCTAGCGGAACACCTGCTCCAATATCCAATGATAGGCGTGGCGCAATTACAAATTCCTCAAAAATACAAAACTTCCATTTTTCAAACATATGACTATTTCACAGCATTTTAAAGACAAGACTCTCCTTTATCTAACCACACCGTCCGATTTCAAAAAGGCTTTACAGCCGAAAGCAAAACATTAGATTATGTCAGCAGAGTACCAAGCCAGAAATAATCAGACACCCATTTTTCAAGCTAGCATATAATGTCACAAAAACCCAGAAGACAGCTAAATGCAGCACTAACCTTTGATGATCTTCATCAGATGACACACCTAGGACATTATGTTATACAATACATGCATGTTTTGTTCAATCAAGTTCATATTTATATCAAAAAACAGCTTTTTACATTAGCATGTGACGTTTCAGAACTAGCATACCCCCGCAAACTTCCGAGGAATTTGCTAACATTTTACTAAATTACTCACGATAAACGTTCACAAAAAGCATAACAATTATTTTAAGAATTATAGATACAGAACTCCTCTATGCACTCGATATGTCCGATTTTAAAATAGCTTTTTGGTGAAAGCACATTTTGCAATATTCTAAGTACATAGCCCAGGCATCACGGGCTAGCTATTTAGACACCCGGCAGGTTTAGCCTTCACCAAAATCAGATTTACTATTATAAAAAGTTTGATTACCTTTTGTTGTCTTCGTCAGAATGCACTCCCAGGACTGCTACTTCAATAACAAATGTTGGTTTGGTCCAAAATAATCCATCGTTATATCCAAATTGCGGCGTTTTGTTCGTGCGTTCCAGACACTATCTGAAAGGGTAAATAAGGGTCGTGCGCATGGCGCAATTCGTGACAAAAAAAATCTAAATATTCCATTACCATACTTTGAAGCATGTCAACCGCTGTTTAAAATCCATTTTTATGCCATTTTTCTCGTAAAAAAGCGATAATATTCCGACCGGGAATGTCCATTTAGCTAAACAGAGGAAAGTAAACTTTCGGTCGACGCGGGCACGAGCCTGAGTCTCACAGTACTGTAACCAGCCACTACCCAAACGCGCTACTTTGTTTCAGCCAGAGCCTGCAAAGCCACGATTCAGCTTTTTTACCGCCTTCTGAGACCCTATGGCAGCCGTAGGAAGTGTCACGGGACAGCTAAGATCCTCACTCTTCAATAAACAGAGACAAGAAGAACGACACCTTGTCAGACAGGCCACTTCCTGAATGAAACCTTCTCAGATTTTGGCCTGCCATATGAGTTCTGTTATACTCACAGACACCATTCAAACAGTTTTGGAAACTTTAGGGTGTTTTCTATCCATATGTAATAAGTATATGCATATTCTAGTTACTGGGTAGGAGTGGTAACCAGATTAAATCGGGTACGTTTTTATCCAGCCGTGAAAATACTGCCCCCTAGCCATAACAGGTTAACAGCATTCTCATATAGGTGTTCCTCTTGTCCAGCTGGGAGAGGGCAGTGTGGAGTGCAATCGAGATTGTGTCATCTTCAGATCTGTTGGGGCGGTATGTGAATTGGGGTGGGTCGAGTGTGTCTGGGATGATGGTGTTGATGTCAGCCATGACCAGCCTTTCAAAGCATTTCATGGATACAGATTTGAGTGCTACAAGGCGATAGCCATTTAGACAGGTTACCTTGGCGTTCTTGGGCACAGGTGGTCTCCTTTTTTTCATTTTTTTTAAATAGGGGTGGATCAGCTTAATATTGCGGCAAGATTGTGGAAACCATCAATGTAACTGTCTGCATTATTTCCAATCCCCCATATATTTTTTGGTAAATATAAATATCTATATACATACACGTACATACACATACATATACATATACATATGCATACATATACACATATATACATACACATACCTACAGTGAAGTAGGAAGTTTACATACACCATAGCCAAATACTTTTAAACTCAGTTTTCACAATTCCTGACATTTAATCCTAGTAAAAAATCCCTGTCTTAGGTCAGTTAGGATACCCACTTTATTTTAGAATGTGAAAATGTCAGAATAATAGTAGAGAATTATTTATTTCAGCTTTTATTTCTTTCATCACGTTCCCAGTGGGTCAGAAGTTTACATACACTCAATTAGTATTTGGTAGCATTGCTGTAAAATTGTTTAACTTGGGTCAAACGTTTCGGGTAGCCTTCTACAAGCTTCCCACAATGAGTTTGCTGAATTTTGGCCCAATCCTCCTGACACAGCTGGTGTAACTGAATCTGGTTTGTAGGCCTCCTTGCTCGCACACACTTTTTCAGTTCTGCCCAGAAATGTTATATAGGATTGAGGTCAGGGCTTTGTGATGGCCACTCCAATACCTTGACTTTTTTGTTATTAAGCCATTTTGCCACAACTTTGGAAGTATGCTTGGGGTCATTGTCCATTTGGAAGACCAAGCTTTAACTTCCTAACTGAAGTCTTGAGATGTTGCTTCAATATATCCACATAATTTTCCTCCCTCATAATGCCATCTATTTTGTGAAGTGCACCAGTCCCTCCTGCAGCAAAGCACCCCCACAACATGATGCTGCCACCCCCGTGCTTCACGGTTGGGGTGGTGTTCTACGGCTTGCACGCCTCCCCTTTTTCTTCCAAACATAACGATAATCTTTATGGGCAAACAGTTCTATTTTTGTTTCATCAGACCATAAGACATTTCTCCAAAAAGTACAATCTTTGTCCCCATGTGCAGTTGCAAACTATAATCTGGCTTTTTTATGGCGGTTTTGGAGCAGTGGTTTCTTCCTTGCTGAGCAGCCTTTCAGGTTATGTCGATATAGGATTCGTTTACTGTGGATATAGATACTTTTGTACCTGTTTCCTTCAGCATCTTCACACAGTCCTTTGCTGTTGTTCTGGGATTGATTTGCACTTTTCGCATCAAAGTACGTTCATCTCTAGGAGACAGTATCCTTCCTGAGCTGTGGTGTTTATACTTGCGTATTATTGTTTGTACAGATGAACGTGGTACCCTCAGAGGTTTGGAAATTGCTCCTAAGGATGAACCAGACTTGTGGAGGTCTACACATGTTTTTCTGAGGTCTTGGCTGATTTATTTTGATTTTCCCATGATGTCAAACAAAGAGGCACTGAGTTTGAAGGTAGGCCTTGAAATACATCCACAGGTACACCTCCAATTGACTCAAATTATGTCAATTAGCCTATCAGAAGCTTCTAAAGCCATGACATCATTTTCTGAAATGTTATAAGCTGTTTAAAGACAGTCAACTTAGTGTATGTAAACTTCTGACCCACTGGAATTGTGATACAGTGAATTAAATAATCTGTCTGTAAACAATTGTTGGAAAAATTACTTGTGTCATGCACAAAGTAGATGTCCTAACTGACTTGCCAAAACTATAGTTTGTTAACAAGAAATTTGTGGAGTGGTTGAAAAATTAGTTTTAATGACTTGTATATAGAACCGTATATAGATATACATACCTTAATTTTGAATATACCTTTAATATTCCCCCGCAAACCCTACCACCCTTCCCCCCAATTGGACTAAATTAATAAACAATAACACTTAGGCTTCTACCTTCAGTTTATACATCTTATACACATTTTACAGACACAATCTATTTTAGAGTAGTTATATTTGTTTGTTTTTAGTCCTTCCTCTATTTCTGATGTCCATCTAGTTTGATTTCTATTTTGTAACTGTGCTATTTCTCAACATTTCTGAACCGATATACATTTTACAGACCCCATATGTTTTACATTGGTTATCTTGTTATTAGTCCCACCCTTCAGCTCCATTCAAACCCTCTTATCTATCTCTTAACACCATCTATTTTGGATTTATGTTTGCCATATATTTTTCAACTGTGCTGTGATGATTCACAAAAGTACTGAACCTTTCTATTCTCATAGCATAATCAGATTGTAAATTAAAGATAAACATTTTGCTCAAATAATTATTATATTATTGATTGATTGACTATGGCTTTTCAAATCACCCAGTATTGCTATCAGCAGCGTTAGTTCTAGGCAAATGTTGCAATTCTTCAGCCATTCCTGGACCTGTGACCAAAAACGAGGTACATATGGCAATGCCAAAATAAATGATCTAATGACTGCCTCCTCACAGCAAAATCTGCTGAGCGTGGAAGATTGTATCCCCCATATATATAACATTCTATTGGTTGCAAGAATTTTATATAGTAATTTCTAGTGAACATTTTGAAGTTTTGAATCCGGTGTTGTTTTGCGTATCAATTCATCAACCATGTGCCATGGAATGAGTACATCAAAAATCTCTCCCCAACTATTTTGCAATTTTTATGGCACAGCTGTCAGTTTTTGGTCCTTAAATGAAATTGGTATGTGTTTTTATTTATGAAACTTTTCTTTAACCATTTATGTTCTTTAATGCAGGGCCGACATACAATCCCTTACCTTTTTCCCCCTCTACTTGCCTCTTCCATTTTTGTAGTAATGCTGCAATTAGTTGTTTGTAATTTTGGGTAGAGCAGACATTTCCATACGTCTGTGTTAGCTGCATGTGTGACATAACTCCACCAGTCCTATTTATGATATCATTTACTAAAATTATACTTTTTAAAATATTTTTTCGAAAAATACATTTTTTTATCAATTAGTATATTTGAGTTTAATAACAATATTTGTTGTATTATTTGTTCTGTCTTTTCAGGTGGATTAAACTGAAATTGCAACCAACTTTCTAAGGCTTGTTTAAAAAAAAAACTATATTTTGGAGATTATTTCCTTTTCAAACAACCAAAAGTGAGCAGTTGTAATCTGAATAAAAGGAAAAAGGCCATTTTTGAACATGGGGTGAGACATTCCTACCAATTTACTAGAGAACTAGTTTGGATTTAAGTATAACTTTTGTATGACTGATGCCTTTAGTGAGAAGTCTAACGCTTTAATATTTAATCATTTCTGTCCTCCAAATTCATATTCGTTATATAAATAGGCCCTTTTAATTTTGTCTGGCTTGCCATTCCAAAAAAAATGTTTTGTTCATATAATTTATCAAAAAGCAGGTCACTAGGTGTAGGCAAAAACCATAAGCAAATAGGTAAACTGTGATATAACTAAAGAGATAATCAGGGTGATTTTTCCACAAATAGACAGGTATTTTCCTTTCCATGGTAACAAGATCTAATTTATTTTTTCTAACTTTCTATAAAAATGTATTGGACTGAGATCATTTCTTTATTTTGGGATTTGTATACCGAGTATGTCCACATCTCCGTCAGACCATTTAATTGGTAAAATACACGGTAATGTAAAAAAAAAAATTTTACTGATCCAATACATAATATTATAAACCACATATTTTGGTTTTTATCCAGAGGGGATAGCAAAAGTATCTAGATCCTCTATGAGTCCGTGGAGGGATTCAAATTGTGGTTTTAAAAGAAAACATGAATTATCAGTGACAATGACACCTTAGTTTTTAAGCCATGGATTTCTAATCCCTTAATATTATTCTAATTTTAACAGCTAACATTTCGATGGCAATAATAAATAGATATGCCGATAGTGGACAACCTTGTTTTACTCCTCCAGATAGTTTAAAACTTTCTGAGATGTAGCCATTATTTACAATTTTACACCTAGGGTTACTATACATAATATTAACCCATTTTATAAGAGATTCCCCAAAATTGAAATATGCTAGGCATTTATATACACTGCTCAAAAAATAAAAGGAACACTTAAACAACACATCCTAGATCTGAATGAAAGAAATCATCTTATTAAATACTTTTTTCTTTACATACTTGAATGTGCTGACAACAAAATCACACAAAAATAATCAATGGAAATCCAATTTATCAACCCATGGAGGTCTGGATTTGGAGTCACACTCACAATTAAAGTGGAAAACCACACTACAGGCTGATCCAACTTTGATATAATGTCCTTAAAACAAGACAAAATGAGGCTCGGTAGTGTGTGTGGCCTCCACGTGCCTGTATGACCTCCCTACAACGCCTGGGCATGCTCCTGATGAGGTGGCGGATGGTCTCCTGAGGGATCTCCTCCCAGACCTGGACTAAAGCATCCGCCAACTCCTGGACAGTCTGTGGTGCAACGTGGCGTTGGTGGATGGAGCGAGACATGATGCCCAGATGTGCTCAGTTGGATTCAGGTCTGGGGAATGGGCGGGCCAGTCCATAGCATCAATGCCTTCCTCTTGCAGGAACTGCTGACACACTCCAGCCACATGAGGTCTAGCATTGTCTTACATTAGGAGGAACCCAGGGCTTGTATTTACAATGGTGTTTGTTCTTCACCTGTTGACCTTTTCTTGTGGCAACAGGTCACACATCTTGCTGCTGCGATTGCACACTGTGGTATTTCACCCAGTAGATATGAGAGTTCATCAAAATTGGGTTTATTTTCAAATTCTTTTTGGATCTGTGTAATCTGAGGGAAATATGTGTCTCTAATATGGTCCTACATTGGGCAGGAGGTTAGGAAGTGCAGCTCAGTTTCCACCTCATTTTGTGGGCAGTGTGCACATAGGCTGTCTTCTCTTGAGAGCCAGGTCTGCCTACAACGGACTTTCTCAATAGCAAGGCTATGCTCACTGAGTCTATACATAGTCAAAGCTTTCCTTAGGTTTGGGTCTGTTACAGTGGTCAAGTATTCTGCCACTGTGTACTCTCTGTTTAGGACCAAATAGCATTCTAGTTTCCTCAGTTTCTTTGTTAATTCTTTCCAATGTGTGAAGTAATTACCTTTTTGTTTTCTCATAATTGTGTTGCTCTCCTGGGGCTCTGTGGAGTCTGTTTGTGTTTGTGAACAGAGCCCCAGGAACAGCTTGCTTAGGGGACTCTTCTACAGGTTCATCTCTCTGTACGTGCTGGCTTTGTAATGGAAGGTTTGGGAATCGCTTCCTTTTATATTATCTCCAATGTATCGTCCATGTAAAAACCTGTCTGATTAGGATGAATAATATCTGACAATACTTTTTTAATTCTATGCGCCAAGCATTTTGCTAGGATTTTTGCGTCACAACACTGAAGTGTAAGAGGCCTCCATTTTTTTAAATGGACTGCATCTTTATATATACCACTTGGATCCTGTTTCAGTAGTAATGAAATCAGACCTTGTTGCGTGTCCGATAATCTACCATTTATATAGGAGTGGTTAAAACATGCTAATAAATGGTCCTCTGAGTACATCAAAAAAGGTTTGGTATACTTCCACTGGTATGCCATCCAGCCCTGGAGTTTTCCCAGCCTTAAAGGCTATAATTCCATCAAGAAGTTCCTCCTCTGTAATTTGGCCTTCACATGAGTCTTTCTGTACAGATGTTAATTTTACATTATTATTAGGAAAGAAATCCATACAATTGGCTTCGGTTAGTGGACATGGAGATGACTGAAACGAAAACATATTCTTAAAGTTCTTTACTTCCTCTTTCAAAATATCATTCGTTGAATCATGCGTGACTCCATCATTTGTAACAAGTTTCAACAAAAAACTTAGAATTTCTATATTGAAGATTGAAAAAGAATTTGGTGCATTTTTCCCCCTTTTCCATCCAGTTTGCTTTATTTTTATAATATACTTCACTGAATCTGTAAGGGTGTTTAAGTGGCGGCAGAGAAGTCAGACGCAGGAGAGAAATAACTGTGTTTCCAACGGAGCAGTTTATTTACAAAAACCCACCGGAAAACATAATAATAAAAATCAGTGGGTAACATAACCCGACGCACATCAGTACGGACGTACACAAACACTTACAATAAACAATCTCCGACAAGGACATAAGGGGAAACAGAGGGTTAAATACACAACATGTAATTGATGGGATTGGAACCAGGTGTGATGGAAGACAAGACAAAACCAATGGAAAATGAAAAATGGATCAGCGATGGCTAGAAGGTTGGTGACGTCTACCGCCGAACACCGCCCGAACAAGGAGAGGGAACAACTTTGGCGGAAGTCGTGACAGGATCTTTCTTGAATAAGTTCCTCCATTTATCTTTGTTATTCTTCTAACTTATTCTGTGCCTCTATGGTACAGTTTTTTATTGCAATCTATCTGTACTGTTAGTCCTTCAATTTCCTTTGTTAATATGGACTCTTTTGATCTAAATTGCTTTTGTTTTGCAGATGAGAACTGAGTTTCATGGCCTCTAAAGGCACATTTAAAAGTGGCCCATACAATAGGGGATCTGCTGTACCTATGTTATGTCTGAAAAAGTCAGTTATAAATTCTTCTGTCCTAGATCTAAAATATTTATCATCTAGTAGACTTTGATTAAATGTCCAATATCCTCGCCCACGTGGAAATTCTGTAAGAGTAATGTATATTCCAATTATGTGATGATCCGACCGCATTCTGTCCCCTATCAACACTTTTTAAACTTTTGGTGCCAGAGAGAATGGCATAAGAAAGCAGTCAAGACGTCTAGCTTGATTAAGCCTCTACCATGTATATCTCACTAGGTCAGGGTATTTAAGCATCCATATATTCACTAATTCCAATATATTCACGACATTCCTGATTTCCTTAAGTGTCTGAGGGTGATAGTTTGTAGTGTGATTTCCTTTCAGGTCCATAGAGGTATTTTAGACCATATTAAAATCTCCCACCATAATAATAGAGTCCAGTGTTGCTTGTAGAGTTGATGAATTCTTATATATATTTTCAAAGAAGCTTGGACCATCATTATTTGGACCGTATAGGTTAATAAGCCATTTCTGTTTATTGTCCAATAACATGTTTAAAATAATCCATCTACCTTGATGATCTGTTTGGACAATTTGCACATTTGGATCAAAATTACTGTTAATTAATACCATCACCTCTTTTGAATTTCTTTGCCCATGGGAGAAATGTATTTTGCCCCCCCAGTCCTTTTTCCACAAATCTTCATCTAAAATTGTTGAATGAGTTTCCTGTAAACAATAGATATTATATTCCTTCTCTTTTAGCCAGGTAAATACTGATCGTCTTTTCTTATTATCTGCTAGGCCATTACAATTGTAACTGGCTATACTTATTTCACCACTTACCATAATGAGACAACTTTCAATTTTATTTATTAAAATATATGTTTGTAAACGTACCATTAAAAAGTAACATGATGATTGAGTGTCTATGTAGCTGTACCATGATATTTGCATTGCTATTAAGAAAAACCTCCAATTGGTCCTCACTATTCCACCCGCTATGATGGTCTCCCTTGAATCATGTTGGTGTGACAGACTGGTCAGGGATAGGTTGAAAATGTCAGTGATGACACTAGCCAGCTGGTCAGCACATGCTCTGCATACACGTCCTGGTAATCAGTCTGAATGTTCCAAGATGGCTTAGCAGTTCAGACGTCCTTTACCCTCCTCTTGTCGTGTCCCGTGTATATATATATTTACATATTTTTTTCTTCGCATTATCTTTTTACATTTTTTCTTCTAAAACTCAACCTCAAAGCACTCTCCTGCAACCCGCCTCACCAATTTAAAAAAGAAAGTATTATTTACCTCAAATCCGAAATCCACAACAGAAGCTAGCCAGAGGTTAGCCATTTTCACTGGCTAACGTTGGAGTTCAGCTAGCCACGGTTAGCTGTCCTCAGCTATCCATTAGCTCGAAAAACTATCGCCAGTTTTTGTACAGCGGACTCAGACCAGAGCACACGGGACCTACTCTCTCTCCTTTCCCCGATTTCTACCGCAGGCTCCGGACATTTACACCTGGATCTTGCAGCTAACTAGCTGCTACCTGAGTGACTATTGGCAACGTCGGTCCCGGAATTAACACACATTATCCCGGAGCTAGCCAGCTGAAGAGTTCCGTCAGCCACTCGTGGGCTTTTCCTGAGCTAGCCAGCTCACCTATCCTGACCCGCTAGACTGCCGATGCGGAGCCCCATCGGGGCCTTCACGACTGGACCACCGACGTTATCTGCCCGAGGGAGTTATCCAACTGGCCCCTCCGTCGCGACGTAACCTGATCGCCCATCTGCGGCCCACTAATCGTTAATCGTTAGCTGTCTTATCGGTTGCGATCTGAATAGGTCTATCGGACACTTATCTTGGGCCACTATAACTAACTATTTTGCCAACTTGGACTGGTCCCCCTTCCACACAGAACCCCACTAACCCACAGACGGAAACGCACGAGGTGGCTAAAAACAGACCTCCCTCCATCTTCCACCAGCTTGCTACCTATGGCCCGGCTAGCTGTCTGAATCTCACTGGACCCTTTGATCACTCGGCTAAGCATGCCTCTCCTCAATGTCAATATGCAATGTCCATTGCTGTTCTGGTTAGTGTTTATTGGCTTATTTCACTGTAGAGCCTCTAGCCCTGCTCATTATATCTTATCCAACCTCTCAGTTCGTCCACCCACACATGCTATGACATCTTCTGGTTTCAATGATGTTTCTAGAGACAATATCTCTCTCATCATCACTAAATGCCTAGGTTTACCTCCTCTGTATTCACATCCCACCATACCTTTGTCTGTACATTATACCTTGAAGCTATTTTATCGCCCCCAGAAATCTGCTCCTTTTTCTCTCTATTCTGGACGTCACAGACGACCAATTCTTATAGCTTTTAGCCGTACCCTTATACTCATTCTTCTCTGCTCCTCTGGGGATGTAGAGGTGAATCCAGGCCCTGCAGTGCCTGGCTCCACTCCTACTCCCCAGGCGCTCTCTTTTGATGACTTCTGTAACCGTAATAGCCTTGGTTTCATGCATGTTAACATTAGAAGCCTCCTCCCTAAGTTTGTTTTATTCACTGCTTTAGCACACTCTGCCAACCCGGATGTCCTAGCTGTGTCTGAATCTTGGCTTAGGAAGTCCACCAAAAACTCTGAAATCTTCATCCCTAACTACAACGTTTTCAGACAAGATAGAACGACCAAAGGGGGCGGTGTTGCAATCTACTGCAGAGATAGCCTGCAGAGCTCTGTCCTGCTATCCAGGTCTGTACCCAAACAATTTGAACTTCTACTTTTAAAAATCCAAAATCCAAAATCCAAAAACAAGTCTCTCACGGGCGCCGCCTGCTATAGACCCCCCTCGGCCCCTAGCTGTGCTCTGGACACCATATGTGAACTGATTGCCCCCCATCTATCTTCAGAGCTCGTGCTACTAGGTGACCTAAACTGGGACATGCTTAACACCCCAGCCATCCTACAATCCAAGCTTGATGCCCTCAATCTCACACAAATTATTAATGAACCCACCAGGTACAACCCCAAAGCCGCAAACACTGGCACCCTCATAGATATCATCCTAACCAACGTGCACTCTAAATACACCTCTGCTGTTTTCAACCAAGATCTCAGCGATCACTGCCTCATTGCCTGCACCCGTAATGGGTCAGCTGTCAAACGACCTCCACTCATCACTGTCAAACGCTCCCTGAAACATTTCAACGAGCAAGCCTTTCTAATCGACCTGGCCCTGGTATCCTGGAAGGATATTGACCTCATCCCGTCTGTAGAGGATGCCTGGATATTTTTTTTAAATGCCTTCCTCACCATCTTAAATAAGCATGCCCCTTTCAAGAAATTTAGAACCAGGAACAGATATAGCCCTTGGTTCTCCCCAGACCTGACTGCCCTTAACCAACACAAAAATATCTTGTGGCGTTCTGCATTAGCATCGAACTGCCCCCGCGATATGCAACTTTTCAGAGAAGTTAGAAACCAATACACACAGGCAGTTAGAAACGCCAAGGCTAGCTTTTTCAAACAGAAATTTGCTTCCTGCAACTCAAACTCTAAAAAGTTCTGGGACACTGTAAAGTTCATGGAGAATAAGAACACCTCCTCCCAACTGCCCACTGCACTGAGGATAGGAAACTCTGTCACCACCGATAAGCCCACTATAATTGAGAATTTCAATAAGCATTTTTCTGCGGCTGGCCATGCTTTCCACCTAACTACCCCTACTGCATTCAACAGCACTGCACCCCCCACAGCTACTCGCCCAAGCCTCCCCCATTTCTCCTTCTCCCAAATCCATTCAGCTGATGTTCTGAAAGAGCTGCAAAATCTGGAACCCTACAAATCAGCTGGCCTTGACAATCTGGACCCTTTCTTTCTAAAATTATCTGCCGAAATTATTGCAACCCCTATTACTAGCCTGTTCAACCTCTCTTTTGTGTCGTCTGAGATTCCCATAGATTGGAAAGCAGCTGCTGTCATCCCCCCTCTTCAAAGGAGGTGACACTCTTGACCCAAATTGCTACAGACCTATATCCATCCTACCCTGCCTTTGTAAGGTCTTCGAAAGCCAAGTTAACAAACAGATTACCGACCATTTCGAATCCCACCGCACCCTCTCCGCTATGCAATCTGGTTTCAGAGCTGGCCATGGGTGCACCTCAGCCACGCTCAAGGTCCTAAACGACATCGTAACCGCCATCGATAAGAAACAATACTGTGCTGCCGTATTCATTGACCTGGCCAAAGCTTTTGACTCTGTTAATCACCACATCCTCATCGGCAGACTCAGTAGCCTTGGTTTCTCAAACGATTGCGTCACCTGGTTCACCAACTACTTCTCTGATAGAGTTCAGTGTGTCAAATCGGAGGGCCTGCTGTCCGGACCTCTGGCAGTCTCTATGGGGTACCACAGGGTTCAATTCTTGGGCCAACTCTTTTCTCTGTATACATCAATGATGTCGCTCTTGCTGCTGGTGAATCTCTGATCCACCTCTACGCAGACGACACCATTCTGTATACTTCTGGCCCCTTCTTTGGACACTGTGTTAACAACCCCCTCCAGATGAGCTTCAATGCCATACAACTCTCCTTCCGTGGTCTCCAACTGCTCCTAAATACAAGTAAAACTAAATGCATGCTCTTCAACCGATCGCTGCCTCCACCTGCCCGCCTGTCCAGCATCACTTCTCTGGACGGTTCTGACTTAGTATTTGTGGACAACTACAAATACCTAGGTGTCTGGTTAGACTGTAAACTCTCCTTCCAGACTCACATCAATCATCTCCAATCCAAAGTTAAATCTAGAATTGGCTTCCTATTTCGCAACAAAGCATCCTTCACTCATGCTGCCAAACATACCCTCGTGAAACTGACCATCCTACCAATCCTCGACTTCGGCGATGTCATTTACAAAATAGCCTCCAATACCCTACCACGCTGGTTGCAGTCTATCACAGTGCCATCCGTTTTGGTCACCAAAGCCCCATATTCTACCCACCACTGTGACCTGACCCTCGTTGGCTGGCCTTCGCTTCATAATTGTCGCCAAACACATTGGCTCAGGTCATCTACAAGACCCTGCTAGGTAAAGTCCCCCTTATCTCCGCTCACTGGTCACCATAGCAGCACCCACCTGTAGCACGCGCTCCAGCAGGTATATCTCTCTGGTCACCCCTAACGCCAACTCTCTTCCTTTGGTCGTCTCTCCTTCCAGTTCTCTGCTGCCAATGACTGGAACGAACTACAAAAATCTCTGAAACTGGAAACACTTATCTCCCTCACTAGCTTTAACCTCTATGGGCTAGGTGGGACGCTTGTATTTTCACGTCCGGATGAAAAACGTGCCCAGAACTAGGATATGCATATTATTAGTATATTTGGATATAAAAAAACTGTATGTTGTTTTACTCCATGTGTAACTCTGTGTTTTTGTATGTTGTCGAACTGCTTTGCTTTATCTTGGCCAGGTCGCAATTGTAAATGAGAACTTGTTCTCAACTTGCCTACCTGGTTAAATAAAGGTAAAATAAAAAAAATTAAAAATGTTAACCTGTTTAAAGGTCTTACTCACATCGGCTGTGGAGAGCGTGATCACATAGACGTCCGGAACAGCTAGTGCTCTCATGCATGGTTCAGTGTTGCTTGCCTCAAAGAGAGCATTGAAGGCATTTAGCCTGTCTGGTAGGCTCGCATCAATGGGCTGCTCTCGGCTATGTTTTCCTTTGTAATCCTGCTAGTTGCAAGCCCTGCCACGTGACGAGCGTCAGATCACACATATAAGGATTCGATCTTAGTCCTGTATTGACGCTTTGCCTGTTTGATTGCTCATTGGAGGTCATAGTGTCCCGCTCCTTGAACGCAGCAGTTCTAGCCTTTAGCTCGTTGAGGATGTTGCCTGAGTCAGAGAGAGAGAGAAAGTCAGAGAGTGAGAGAGTCAGAGAGAGAGAGAGAGTCAGAGAGAGAGAGTCAGAGAGAGAGAGTCAGAGAGAGAGAGTCAGAGAGAGAGAGAGAGAGAGTCAGAGAGAGCGAGAGAGTCAGAGAGAGAGAGAGAGAGAGTCAGAGGGAGAGAGAGTCAGAGAGGGAGAGAGAGTCAGAGAGAGCGAGAGAGTCAGAGAGAGAGAGAGAGAGTCAGAGGGAGAGAGTCAGAGAGAGTCAGAGGGAGAGAGAGAGAGCGAGTCAGAGAGAGAGAGAGCGTCAGAGGGAGAGAGAGAGTCAGAGAGAGGTGAGTGTCAGAGGGAGAGAGAGAGTGAGAGAGAGTCAGAGAGAGAGTCAGAGAGAGCGAGAGAGTCAGAAAGAGAGTCAGAGAGAGTCGGAGAGAGAGAGAGAGAGAGAGTCAGAGGGAGAGAGAGAGCGAGTCAGAGAGAGAGAGAGAGCGTCAGAGGGAGAGAGAGAGTCAGAGAGAGGTGAGAGTCAGAGGGAGAGTGTCAGAGGGAAGGATTAGGAACCGGTTTTTCACTACATGATTGAATATGTCAGCTATTCATCAGCGTAGCATTCCACCACCAACTCTAGAGAGAACAAAAGACTAGGAACATGAGGCATGCTCTGCCTTCCTAGGAACATGAGGTATGCTCTGGCTTCCTAGGAACATGAGGCGTGCTCTGCCTTCCTAGGAACATGAGGCATGCTCTGCCTTCCAGACTCCAGAATAGCTTGACCTCTGGAACATGGTAGCACCGCCCAACAACACTGCAATACACCGACCATATGCACATTACAATGACCCAGAGAGAGAGACAGAGACACAGAGAGAGAGGGACAAAGCGAGAGAAAGAGAGATAGAAGGAAAGCGAGAAAGCGGGGGGGTTCGCAAGCTAGCATATTCTAGACACAATATGCACATAAGAATGTTTACAGGTATACAGATGGACACACAGAGGTTCGTTATTTATCTGTGCCTCAATGGAGTCTGTCAAAACTAGCCCTAACCTGCCATAGTGACGGATACAAGCTGCTGAGTGAGACTTTCTACCAGTAGAGACAGTGCATTAAAATCCCAATGCACAGCTTCTGCTCATTGTGACAGTCTACTGTTAGGGAATAGGGTACTCTATTAAATTCATTGTTGATGTAGTTCTGTCACAGATTGGTAAGGTATAACAATGGGAAAAGTTCAGTTCCAACAATGTACAGAAGAAGTGAAACTTTAATAAAGTACTGTATGTGTCTAATTACTTTAACAGTGGATAAAAATGTTAGCCTAATAATACTAAAAGATGGAAAGTGAAAATAATGGATCATGCCATCATCGTTAATACCTTCACTTTCCGTTTATTTTCGATATTCACTATTGACATTTCGTGTTGAAGAAATTAATTATTTCGGTAGTCAAAGTATTAATCCGACATTTGCACATCCCAAGCGGTCAGTACGAACAGCAGACTGTCTGATTTCAATTGTCTCGATCCGGTAGATGACTTGACTATATAACACTCTCCAGCTGCTATAACATCGGCAACACTCTAATTGGAGAGAGAGATTAATTCATACACCTGTACATAAAACTTTTGTAATAAAGCACTGGTACTTTCTCAAACATCTTGTTTTTCTTTGTTTGATTTCAGGTGTTGCAAATTGTATGTGTGTTCGCAGGTGACAGAAAAGAACGCTCGAAGGTTTCAGTGCTGTTGAAATGTTTAGGCGCCGACTTGAAGGTTGTTAATTACAATGTATTTTATTTTATTTAACCTTTATTTAACTAGGCAAGTCAGTTAAGAACAAATTCTTATTTACAATGACGGCCTACCAAAAGGCAAAAGGCCTCCTGCGAGGACGGGGCTGGGATTAAAAATCCAAATAAATATAAATATAGGACAAAACACACATCACGACAAGAGACAACACAACACTACATAAAGAGAGACCTAAGACAACAACATAGCAAGGCAGCAACACATGACAACGCAGCATGGTAGCAACACAACATGACAATAACATGGTAGCAAACACAACATGACAACAACATGGTAGCAACACAACGTGGTAGAAGCACAAAACATGCTACAAACATTATTGGGCACAGACAACAGCACTCACAGTGAGCATCAATATAGTTCACAACACTGGGACAACACAATATTGTCTCACAGTCTCTCACCTTCAACCTAGCTGTAGGGGTGATTTGTAGCTTGGGGTTAACACTAGTAAGCTTCTATAGCATCTCAGACTGGACAAACTTATCGTAGACCAGTCTCACCTTCAACCAATTTGTAAGTCACTCCGGATAAGAGCGTCTGCTAAATGTCTTAAATGTAATGTAAACCCTGCTGCTTCTGAATCTGTCAAACATGACATCAGAGGTGAAACGATCATGAGGGGTTGGGAAGAGATCATTTTTTCGGTACTCGATTCATCCGTTCTCATAATAGTTTATCATATTTTTCAAATGTTCAAGTACATCTTCCTGTTTAACTTATTTGCTTCTTTGTTTCATGTCTGAGAAAGCCTAATTCATTCTCAGTCTCTGTATTGTGAACTGTTAATGGTCTGTGTGAAGGCATGCAGCTCATTGTGTAACCCCAGACACACATAGAGCCCTGTAGGCCTGAACTCCCTCTGACCTCACAATGGACATTATGTCATTAGTGTTTCTAAGTGCCCAGAGTTCCACTCCACAGCATGCTAAGGTAGGCAGGACTCCCAGAAGAGGGAGGGTGTGTCTGTGTGACATCAATCAGTGTGTCTGACCCCTACGGCCGACCCAACCCCCAGCTCAACCACCTTTCCCTCCTTCCTCTTCCCTCCTCCCCTTCTGTCACAGGTCAGCACTGATCTGTCATCGTCTGTCTCTCTCTGCCTGCTGGGGCATCCAACCCTCCAACCCCATGTTATCACAGTTTCTGTCTCTGTCTCTGTCTCTGTCTCTGTCCCTGTCCCTGTCTCTGTCTCTGTCTCTCTGCCTCTCTTTGTCTCTCTCTGTCTCTCTCTGTAACGATCGTCGTGCAGGAAGGAAGAAGTGGACCAAGGCGCAGCTGGGAGCGAACTCATGTTATTTATTACAGACTGAAATAACACGGTCAAAACAGAGAATAAAACGTATCGCTACTGCTCCAACAAAAAGAGACAACAACCCACAAACATTGTGGGGGGAAAAGGAACTTAAATATGATTCCCCAATCAGAGGCAACTAGTGACAGCTGTCTCTGATTGTGAATCGACAGAACCCAACATAGAAATACGCCCCCAAAGCAAGGCTATACCAAAAACATAGAAAATAAACTATAGAAATGCCACACCCTGACCAAAATAGAAGAGTTCACCTGGTCAGGGCGTGACATTCTCTGTCTCTCTCTGTCTCTCAATTCAATTCAAAGGGCTTTATTGGCATGGGAAACATATGTTTATATTGCCAAAGCAAATGAAATAGACAATAAACAAAGTTAAATAAACAATAACAAATGAACAGTAAACATTACACTCACAAAAGTTCCAAAGGAATAGAGACATTTCATTTCATTTCAATCATATTATGGCCATATCCAGTGTTGTAACGATGTGCAAATAGTTAAAGTACAAAAGGGAAAATGAATAAACATAAATAAGGGTTGTGTTTACAATGGGGTTTTTCTTTACTGGTTGCCCTTTCCTTGTAGCAACAGGTCACAAATCTGCTGCCATTGCACACTGTGGTATTTCACCTAATAGATATGGGAGTTTATCAAAATTGGGTTTGTTTTCGAATTCTTTGTGGGTCTGTGTAATCTGAGGGAAATATGTGTCTCTAATATGGTCATACATTGGGCAGGAGGTTAGGAAGTGCAGCTCAGTTTCCACCTCATTTTGTGGGCAGTGTGCACGTAGCCTGTCTTCTCTTGAGAGCCAGGTCTGCCTCCCTTTCTCAATAGCAAGGCTATGCTCACTGAGTCATAGTCAAAGATTTCCTTAATTTTGGGTCAGTTTATTATCATTTTTTAATTTCACCTTTATTTAATTAACCAGGTAGACTAGTTGAGAACAAGTTCTCATTTACAACTGCGACCTGGCCAAGATAAAGCAAAGCAGTGCGACACAAAAAACAACACAGAGTTACACATGGAATAAAAACAAACATACAGTCAATAATACAATAGAAAAAAGTCTATATACAGTCTGTGCAAATGAAGAAGGATAAGGGAGGTAAGAGGTCAGGTATTCTGCCACTGTGTACTGTCTTTTAGGGCCAAATAGCATTCTAGTGTGCTCTGTTTTTTTGTTCATTCTTTCCAATGTGTCAAGTAATTATATTTTTGTTTTCTCATGATTTGGTTGAGTCTAATTATGTTTGCTGTCCTTGGGCTCTGTTTGTGAACAGAGCCCCAGGACCGTCTTGCTTAGGGACTCTTCTCCAGGTTTATCTCTCTGCAGGTGATGGTTTTGTTATTGAAGGTTTGGGAATCGCTTCCTTTTAGGTGGTTGTCGAATTTAACAGCTCTTTTCTGGATTTTGACAATTGGCGGATATCGGCCTAATTCTGCTCTGCATGCATAATTTGGTGTTTTACGTTGCACCCAGAGGATATTTTTGCAGAATTCGGCATGCAGTGTCAATTTAATGTTTTCCCATTTTGTGAATTATTGGTTGGTGAGTGGAACCCAGACCTCACAACCTTAATGGACAATGGGTCCTATAACTCACGTGGTGAAGCATTTTTAGCCAGATCCTAATTGGTATGTCAAATTTTATGTTCCTCTTGATGGCATAGAAGGCCCTACTTGCCTTTCTGATCGTTCACAGCTTTGTGGAAGTTACATGTGGTGCTGATGTTTAGGCCGAGGTATGTATAGTTTTTTGTGTGCTGTAGGGCAACGGTGTCTAGATGCAATTTATATTTGTGGTCTCCCTCTCTCAGTCTCTAATCACAGTCTGGCCATCCATCCATCCATTCACCTCCATCCCATCTGGCCTATTTTAGCCTATATCCCAAGAGGAAAGAGGACAGAGAGGTGTAGTTATTCTACAATAGGGTTCCTGTCACTGCAATATGTTGAAAAGAGACAGAGTGAGACAAAGAAAATAGAAAGAGATAGAAAAGAGAAGAGTACGACAAACAGAGAAAGGTTGAAACTGAGAGAAAAGTGAGAAAGGGAGAAAAGAGAGAGTGAGACAGAGCAAAAAGAGGATTGAGACAGAGAGGTCCTGTCTTCACCCTCTCTTCCACAAGACCGTTAATCCCAGCATTCCAGCACCCCTGACAACCAGGGATCAGAGGTAATGTTAACCTGGTTCCATCTCCAGGGCCCAGACTCCCCTCTGGGAGTCAACTCCCCGACCCCGTAACCCCCTGTGATGTCAGACAGAGACATGAGGTCACAGGAGGTCACACAGGGTCACGGTCAAGACTTCTGTCTGGTTATTGTCTTATTGTCACTGTGTTGTGTGTGTGTGTGTGTGTGTGTGTGTGTGTGTGTGTGTGTGTGTGTGTGTGTGTGTGTGTGTGTGTGTGTGTGTGTGTGTGTGTGTGTGTGTGTGTGTGTGTGTGTGTGTGTGTGTGTGCGTTTCTGTGAAGCTGCTTAACACCGTCCTGTCCTCATCTCATCCATCACCCTTGGTCCATTCCAGACCGCCCAACCAGTCGTCAACACAGATACTTTTGATTAACCATCTATCTGACCAGGGACTAGGACCACCTCCTCAGATGGTGATGGAATGGAAGGGGAGGTGAGGTATGTAGAGCATCTGTCTGACCAGGACTAGGACCACCTCCTCAGATGGTGATGGAATGGAAGGGGAGGTGAGGTATGTAGAGCATCTGTCTGACCAGGGGGACTAGGACCACCTCCTCAGATGGTGATGGAATGGAAGGGGAGGTGAGGTATGTAGAGCATCTGTCTGACCAGGGACTAGGACCACCTCCTCAGATGGTGATGGAATGGAAGGGGAGGTGAGGTATGTAGAGCATCTGTCTGACCAGGGACTAGGACCACCTCCTCAGATGGTGATGGAATGGAAGGGGAGGTGGAGGTATGTAGAGCATCTGTCTGACCAGGGACTAGGACCACCTCCTCAGATGGTGATGGAATGGAAGGGGAGGTGAGGTATGTAGAGCAGGCAGGTCACCCGTAAAAGAAAAGAATCTCGTCCATCCATGTCTGAGGACGTCGGGAGATGACGTGAAAACCGGCTACCAGGGGCAACAGTGAGCACTGTTACCTTCAACTCGGTTTGGGTTTTGCTATGGGGATTGGGGATGGGCGCATGCATCTGCCTCTGATTCAAAAGGTTGCTTGTCCGAAATGTAACGTTTGGAACAACTTTGAAATTTGACGTTTGAGAAATATGGACGAACGTCTAATTCTGACGTGAGACTGTGAGAGTTTGTAGATGGAGAGATGGTCTTTAGAATAGGTTGGTGTCTGTAGGGTGTGTATTATGGGGGTGGGGGGTCTGTGGGGCTGGGAGATTGACCCAGTGCTGTCTATGTGTGTACAGTCATGGCCAAAAGTTTTGATAATGACACAAATATACATTTTCACAAAGTCTGTGCCTCAGTGTCTTTAGAGTATTTTTGTGAGTTGTTACTATGGAATACGGAAGTATAATTACAAGCATTTCATAAGTGTCAAAGGCTTTTATTGACAATTACATGAAGTTGATGCAGAGTCAATATTTGCAGTGTTGACCCTTCTTTTTCAATACCTCTGCAATCCGCCCTGGCA
Organism: Salmo salar; assembly: GCF_905237065.1. Taxonomy (NCBI): domain Eukaryota; kingdom Metazoa; phylum Chordata; class Actinopteri; order Salmoniformes; family Salmonidae; genus Salmo; species Salmo salar. The sequence goes on along the minus strand of NW_025547835.1, from coordinate 7,566 downwards.
TGCTGTCAAATAACTTCTGGGCCACATCCTTACTGATGGCAGCCCATTCTTGCATAATCAATGCTTGGAGTTTGTCAGAATTTTCGTTTTTTTGTTTGTCCACCCGCCTCTTGAGGATTGACCACAAGTTCTCAGTGGGATTAAGGTCTGGGGAGTTTCCTGGCCATGGACCCAAAATATCGATGTTTTATTCTCCGAGCCACTTAGTTATCACTTTTGCCTTATAGCAAGGTGCATCATGCTGGAAAAGGCATTGTTCCTCACCAAACTGTTCCTGGATGGTTGGGAGAAATTGCTCTCGGAGGATGTGTTGGTACCATTCTTTATTCATGGCTGTGTTTTTAGGCAAAATTGTGAGTGAGCCCACTCCCTTGGCTGAGAAGCAACCCCACACATGAATGGTCTCAGGGTGCTTTACTGTTGGCATGACACAGAACTGATGTTAACCTGTTAGGGCTAGGGGGCAGTATTGACACGGCCGGATAAAAACGTACCCGATTTAATCTGGTTTACTCCTTCCCAGTAACTAGAATATGCATATAATTATTGGCTTTGGATAGAAAACACCCTAAAGTTTCTAAAACTGTTTGAATGGTGTCTGTGAGTATAAACAGAACTCAAATGGCAGGCCAAAACCTGAGAAGATTCCATGCAGAAGTGGCCTGTCTGACAAGTTGTGTTTCATCTTGGCTCTTTTTATTGAAGACTGAGGATCTTTGCTCTAACGTGACACTTCCTACGGCTCATAGGCTCTCAGAGCCCGGGAAAAAAAGCTGAACGATATCGAGGCAGCCTCTGGCTGAAACACACATCGCTTTTGGCAAGTGGCCGATCAGAGTACTATGGGCTTAGTCGCGTGTCCAGTCACCCGGCATGCTTTATCTTTCGTCTGTTTACCTAAACGCAGATACCGGTCGGAATATTATCGCTTTTTATGAGAAAAATTGCATAAAATTTGATTTTAAACAGCGGTTGACATGCTTTGAAGTACGGTAATGGAATATTTCGAATTTTTTGTCACGAATTGCGCATGCTTTCGTCACACCTTATTTACCCTTTCGGATAGTGTCTTGAACGCACCGAACAAAACGCCGCTGTTTGGATATAACTATGGATTATTTTGAACCAAACCAACATTTGTTATTGAAGTAGAAGTCCTGGGAGTGCATTCTGACGAAGACAGCAAAGGTAATAACATTTTTTCTTATAGTAAATCTGACTTTGGTGAGTGCTACACTTGCTGGGTGTCTAAATAGCTAGCCCTGTGATGCCGGGCTATCTACTGAGAATATTGCAAAAATGTGCTTTCACCGAAAAGCTATTTTAAAATCGGACATATCGAAGTGCATAGAGGAGTTCTGTATCTATAATTCTTAAAATAATTGTTATGCTTTTTGTCAACATTTATCGTGAGTAATTTAGTAAATTCACCGGCAGTGTTCGATGGGAATGCTAGTCACATGCTAGTCACATGCTAATGTAAAAAGCTGTTTTTTGATATAAATATGAACTTGATTGAACAAAACATGCATGTATTGTATAACATAATGTCCTAGGGTTGTCATCTGATGAAGATCATCAAAGGTTAGTGCTGATTTAGCTGTGGTTTGGGTTTATGTGACATTATATGCTAGCTTGAAAAATAGGTGTCTGATTATTTCTGGCTGGGTACTCTGCTTGACATAATCTAATGTTTTGCTTTCGTTAAAGCCTTTTGAAATCGGACAGTGTGGTTAGATTAACGAGAGTCTTGTCTTTAAAATGGTGTAAAATAGTCATATGTTTGAAAAATTGAAGTTTTTGCATTTTTGAGGTTTTTGAATAACGCCACGGGATTACACTGGCTGTTACGTAGGTGGGACGATTTGGTGCCACCTAGCCTAGAGAGGGTAGCGCTCACATTGTCTTCTCCGGACCAGCTTTCTTCTGGATGCCACAAACAATCGGAAAGGGGATTCACTCAGAGAAAATGACTTTACCCCAGTTCTCAGCAGTCCAATCCCTGTACCTTTTGCAGAATATCAGTCTGTCCCTGATGTTTATCCTGGAGAAAAGTGGCTTCTTTGCTGCCCCTTCTTGACACCAGGCCATCCTCCAAAGGTCTTCGCCTCACTGTGCGTACAGATGCACTCATACCTGCCTGCTACCATTCCTGAGCAAGCTCTGTACTGGTGGTGCCCCAATCCGCAGCTGAATCAACTTTAGGAGACGGCCCTGGTGCTTGCTGGACTTTCTTGGGTGCCCTGAAGCCTTCTTCACAACAATTGAGCCGCTCTCCTTGATGTTTTTGATGATCCAATAAATGGTTTATTTAGGTGCAATCTTACTGACAGCAATATCCTTGCTCGTGAAGCCCATTTTGTGCAAAGCAATGATGATGGCACGTGTTTCCTTGCAGGTAACCATGATTGACAGAGGAAGAACAATGATTCCAAGCACCACCCTCCTCTTTGAAGCTTCCAGTCTGTCATTCGGAACTCAATCAGCATGACAGAGTGATCTCCAGCCTTGTCCTCGTCAACACTCACACCTGTGTTACGAGAGAATCACTGACATGATGTCAGCTGGTCCTTTTTGTGGCAGGGCTGAAATGCAGTAGAAATGTTTTTGGGGGGATTCAGTTCATTTGCATGGCAAAGAGGGACTTTGCAATTAATTGCAATTCATCTGATCACTCTTCATAACATTCTGGAGTATATGCAAATTGCCATCATACAAACTGAGGCAGCAGACTTTGTGAAATGTATATTTGTGTCATTCTCAAAACTTTTGGCCACGACCGTATATGTTGCGTGTGTGCATGTCCGCTTGCATGAGTGAGTGTGTCCACATTGTTATCTAACTTCGCGAATAACTGGATAAAATAAATACATTTGATATCATAAAACATTTGTGTGACTTTCTCTAATAATAACCATTAGACACAGTACGTCAGAAGGGATTGCTGGGGTGCACTGTACTGCACATACTGTATGTTCCTTAAATCCACCACTACATACGCATTTTGTTGTCCACTGCCATTGTGAGTCCTTCATTCTGTGCTTTGTTCCATGCCTTTTCACCTCTGGATCAATGTTACCGTGATTGCCGGGGACGCATAGTGAAATGTTTTTACAGACTTTTATGAATTCCATTTCAGTATAAGAAAATAGATACTAAACACAATGAAAGGTAAGGTTGAATCCAAGAAATGCAAGTCACTCTGTAACAATAAAAAGCTCTGTCTTGTTTTGTAGAGGCGAAGTACAGCAACATATATGACAATCCAAACGCTCCAGCAGTACTGTGTGTGTGTGTGTGTGTGTGTGTGTGTGTGTGTGTGTGTGTGTGTGTGTGTGTGTGTGTGTGTGTGTGTGTGTGTGTGTGTGTGTGTGTGTGTGTGTGTCGTGTGTGTGTGTGTCGGTGTGTGTGTGTCGGTGTGTGTGTGTAATATTCTTCTTGCTGGGGAGGTGTAGGGATAATGGTTCTTCACTCTGCTCCCCTCTCCTCCTCTCTCCCATCTCTCTCTGCTCTGCTCCCCTCTCGCTTCCTCTCTCCCATCTCTCTCCGCGACGGGGGCATTTATCAGACCGCTAAGACTGGCTATAACAAAAGCAATGCTTCCTGGGAGAGGACCTGACAGCAGTTTTCCCCGTATCGATCGCCTGCGCTCGCTCCGAATGCTCCAGTTTATGGCAAAAGAGTTCACGACACCGCAGTCACAAAGTCAATACCGTTCATACTCCCCCTCCGCTGGTCCCTTGTCCAGCACTTTGCCAGGCATTTGCCCTGACAGTTATTCTCCTACCACAGTAAATCCACTGAGAAAAGGAGGAAGGAGGGGGAGAAAGAGACTCCACGGCTGAATTTATGAACCCAGGTTGGCCAAGTTGACTTCATTTAAAGACGAGTTATAAACACGATGGGGTCAGTGCTAGTGGAGAGGATTTCCTAGTGAATGTACCTTGTTTTTAATCCACGGCTCTGGGGAGCAATGTTTCTTAGTCAGTGAGTTTACGGGTATGTAAAATGTGTGCAGTATATGAGCACGTATAAATTGAGCATATGAGCTTCACATACGCAGGCAGAGAGAGAGTTAGAAATAGATAGAAAGAGAGAAGTGAGAAGTGCATTTGTATGCTATGCACACACAGACATACAGACATACAGTACGTTAATCCCTTTTGTTGAATATGTAGCCCAAACTATTTTACGTAGGTGTTAATGTTTGGTAGGCTGTTCATTTTCTGGTAGTTTTCTCTCTTATTCAATAGATGTTTTATATATCTTGTTGTTTTTCCTCAAATTTGAATAATAAAAAGTGGATTAAAATCATGGATTAAAGCGTGAGCTGTCACATATGTCTGTTTAATGTTGTAGTGCAGGGCCAAGTTCCATCTCCATGTTCACGGTATTACACAAAGTCAACATCCCTGTACAACCAAATGAGGAAATATGAAGAAGGTTTTGTTATTTGAAAGAGGTCTCTGTTTTATCACTAATCCAACATGTTAAGTCCTTTTACAGTTAAAAAGTACCTATATCTCCCGCTGCATATGCTACAAAACACATTCTCAACGTAGCAAATTTTGACGGACCGGAAATTACAACCCCCAATATTAATGAACATCTTTCAAAATATCTGGTCAAAAATATTATAAATCTGATGAGATAAAAAATGTGTCCAATAAAAAGGTTAATCTTTAGAATTGAGTGGCAAATCATTTTGTTTAGCATATTCCTAAATCCAAATACAAATGTTAAAAAAATATATTAAAAAAGTGATTTATGTACACATTCACTAAAATCATGCTCTCTTTCCTTGTCGTTACTCTAAAAGGAACATTTTCTAAATGTCTTACCTAGCTGTCATCATGTGGTCGGTCGATCGGGATGAAACGTTGGTCTTCCAGAGTTGTCTGTCCTTTCATAGCAGAGGCAATCTCCTTCTCATCCAATCTGATTCCTTGGATAAATAAAGGGTTCTAATATCGAGTGTCTGTCATGTTGTTATCCATACCTGTTCATTGTGTTCATCTCCAGGTCAAGATGCTGAGCAAGAGACACTCAGCAGTGGAGAGACCCTTGGGAATGGGATCCATAAATGGCACCCTATTCCCTAAGGGCCCTGGTCAAAAGTAATGCACTATTAGGGATAGTTTGCCATTTTGGAGTCACAGACACTGTCCGTAGCGACAGCCCTGAAGGTCTGAACAGGTCCATGGGATGTTAGGATGTGTTTTTAGCTCAGAGCGGAAGGAAGCTAATGGGCAGGCAACGAGATCAGTGTCTTTCTAGTGGCTTTAAATCCACAATGAGGGTAACTGCCTGGAAAACAATCTGCTGGTGGAGATGGCCTCCCTACGGGAGCCAGAGAACGCACCATGGGACAGAAGGGGGAGAGAGGGAGAGAGGGAAAGCGAGGGGGACAGAGAGGAGAGGGGGATGGGAGGAAGGGAAGGGAGGGAAGGGAGACAGAGGGGGACAGACGGGATGCAAGGGAGACAGAGCAGGGACAGAGGAGAGAGGGGGACGGAAGGGGGGGAGGGGGGGGAGACAGAGGGAGTAAAGGAAAAAGGATTTCGAGATTTAGAGTAATGGAAGAAGAAGCATGTAGAGATTTAGAATAAGGGAAGAAGAAGGATGAAGACAGAGTAAGGGGTAGAAGGATGTAGAGATTTAGAGTAAGGAAGAAGACAGCAGAGATTTAGAGTAAGAAGAAGGATGTGGAGATTTAGAGTAAGGAAGAAGGATGTAGAGATTTAGAGTAAGGGAAGAAGGATGTAGAGATTTAGAGTAAGGGAAGACGGATGTAGAGATTTAGAGTAAGGAAGAAGGAGGTAGAGATTTAGAGTAAGGGGAAGAAGGAGGTAGGAGACGGTTTGAGTAAGGGAAGAAGGAGGTGCATCAAATGCAGTAATCAAACTGAACACGCTAGTGAAGGTGCCCGCGTTCTATACTGTACTTGCATATGTGTGTGCTTACATACTGCATCTGTGTGTTTTCTGTTTCAAAACAAATCAAATCACATTTTATTGGTCACATACACATGGTTAGCAGATGTTAATGCGAGTGTAAGCGAAATTTTTGTGCTTCTAGTTCCGAGTGTGTCATCGCTGATCTCTGTTGGAAAGTTTTTCTGTTGGAGAGTTTGTCTGCCCTCTCTCTCTCTGCAGTGGTTAGAATGTAAGTTCAGAGTAACATTCAGCAATGTTGTAATAGAATAGATGTTTCGGTGTTGTCGCCTTCGTATTCACGGGTACATAATTTCTAGCTGCAGACTAGTAATTAGTATCAAGAGTAGCTCTTATTCTGTCGGATCGATAGTGTCAGAGTTCAACCACGTGGTATGGTTAAAAGATTCAGCAGTCTACTCAAACCTTAATTCTTTAGATAGTGGGCGTATTTTTCACGTCCGGATGAAAAACGTGCCCAGAACTAGGATATGCATATTATTAGTATATTTGGATAGAAAACACTCTGAAGTTTCTACAAAAACTGTTTGAATGATGTCTGTGAGTATAACGAAACTCAGTGAGCAAAACCTGATAAAAAATCCAACCAGGAAGTGGGAAATATGAGGCTTGTAGTTTTTCATGTGATTCCCTATCCAACTACAGTGTCTGTCAGTCTTTCACTTCCATAACTTCCCTGATGTCCAGTCTTTAACCTTGTTTTCACATATTTTACCCCATGAATGGGAATGAGCACAGGTCCACTGGCGTCCCAGGATGAGACATAAGTTCATCCTCGCGCGGCACTTGGGCGAGCTGAGTTCATCTTCATTCTGATTTATCGGTTGAATTTTATTAGAATTTATATAAAAACAACCTAAAGATTGATTCTTCATCGTTTACATGTTTCTCCAAAACTGTAGTATAACTTTTTACTTTTCGTCTCTACTTAATAACCCTTCTTTTAATATAATACATTTATTTACAAATTAATTTTTCGAACATTTATTGTGAACTAAGAGTGCATTCCAATAGAAGATCATCAAAGGTAAGTGATTTTATCATACTATTTCTGTGAGTTTTGTTGGCTCCAACATGGCGTTTTGTTTGTTGTTTTTCCCGATACTCAGATTAATATAGTGTGCTTTCAAGCCGTGAACTTTTAGAAATCTACACAAGCGTTTCATTAACCTCTCTAGGGCTAAATGTAATCCGTGTCGTGATATTCAAATACCTCAAAAATACAAAAACTTCAATTTTTCAAACCTATGACTATTTTACACTCATTTTAAAAACTAAGACTCTCGTTAATCTAACCACACCGTCCGATTTCAAAAAGGCTTTCTAGCGAAAGCAAAACATTAGATTATGTCAGCAGAGTACCCAGCCAAAATAATCAACACCCATTTTCGAAAACTGGCATATAATGTCCACATAAGCCCAGCTAAATGCAGCACTAACGCTTGATGATCTTCATCAGATGACAACCCTAAGGACATTATGTTATACAATACATGCATGTTTTGTTCAATCAAGTTCATATTTATATCAAAAACCAGATTTTTACATTAGCATGTGACTAGCATGTGACTAACATTCCCACCAACACTCGGTGAATTTGCTAATTCTCCAT
>NW_025547834.1:0-5345 GCF_905237065.1 Salmo salar | reverse complement strand
GTATGTGTCTTCTGTTGTTCTTATATTATGTTGTGTTACCTTCCTCCCAATCAAATCAAATCAAATCAAATTTATTTTTATATAGCCCTTCGTACATCAGCTGATATTCTCAAAGTGCTGTACAGAAACCCAGCCTAAAACCCCAAACAGCAAGCAAAGCATGTGAAAGAAGCACGGTGGCTAGGAAAAACTCCCTAGGAAAAACTCCCTAGAAAGGCCAAAAACCTAGGAAGAAACCTAGAGAGGAACCAGGCTATGAGGGGTGGCCAGTCCTCTTCTGGCTGTGCAGGGTGGATATTAAAACAGAACATGGTCAAAATGTTAAAATGTTAAAATGTTCATAAATGACCAGCATGGTCAAATAATAATAATCATAGTAGTTGTCGAGGGTGCAACAAGCACGTCCGGTGAACAGGTCAGGGTTCCATAGCCGCAGGCAGAACAGTTGAAACTGGAGCAGCAGCACGGCCAGGTGGACTGGGGACAGCAAGGAGTCATCATACCAGGTAGTCCTGAGGCATGGTCCTGGGGCTCAGGTCCTCCGAGAGAAAGACAGAAAGAGAGAAAGAGAGAATTAGAGAGGCATATTTAAATACACACAGGACACCGGATAAGACAAGAAAATACTCCAGATGTAACAGACTGACCCTAGCCCCCGACACATAAACTACTGCAGCATAAATACTGGAGGCTGAGACAGGAGGGATCAGAAGACACTGTGGCCCCATCCGATGATACCCCGGACAGGGCCAAACAGGCAGGATATAACCCCACCCACTTTGCCAAAGCACAGCCCCCACACCACTAGAGGGATGTCTCCAACCACCAACTTACCGTCCTAAGACAAGGCCGAGTATAGCCCACAACGATCTCCGCCATGGCACAACCCAAGGGGGCGCCAACGCAGACAGGAAGACCACGTCAGTGACTCAACCCACTCAAGTGGCGCACCCCTCCCATGGACGGCATGGAAGAACACCAGTAGGCCAGTGACTCAGCCTCTGTAAAAGGGTTAGAGGCAGAGAATCCCAGTGGAAAGAGGGGAACCGGCAAGGCAGAGACAGCAAGGGCGGTTCGTTGCTCCAGCCTTTCCGTTCACCTTCACACTCCTGGGCCAGACTATACTTAATCATAGGACCTACTGAAGAGATAAGTCTTCAGTAAAGACTTAAAGGTTGAGACTGAGTCTGCGTCTCTCACATTGGTAGGCAGACCATTCCATAAAAATGGAGCTCTATAGGAAAAGCCCTACCTCCAGCCGTTTGCTTAGAAATTCTAGGGACAATTAGGAGGCCTGCGTCTTGTGACCGTGGCGTGCGTGTAGGTATGTGCGGCAGGACCAAATCGGAAAGATAGGTAGGAGCAAGCCCATGTAATGCTTTGTAGGTTAGCAGTAAAACCTTGAAATCAGCCCTTGCCTTAACAGGAAGCCAGTGTAGGGAGGCTAACACTGGAGTAATATGATCAAATTTTTTGGTTCTAGTCAGGATTCTAGCAGCCGTATTTAGCACTAACTGAAGTTTATTTAGTGCTTTATCCGGGTAGCCGGAAAGTAGAACATTGCAGTAGTCCAGCCTAGAAGTAACAAAAGCATGGATTAATTTTTCTCGTCATTTTTGGACAGAAAATTTCTGATTTTTGCAATGTTACGTAGATGGAAAAAAGCTGTCCTTGAAACAGTCTTGATATGTTCTTCAAAGAGAGATCAGGGTCCAGAGTAACGCCTGAGGTCCTTCACAGTTTTATTTGAGACGACTGTACAACCATCCAGATTAATTGTCAGATTCAACAGAAGATCTCTTTGTTTCTTGGGACCTAGAACAAGCATCTCTGTTTTGTCCGAGTTTAAAAGTAGAAAGTTTGCAGCCATCCACTTCTTTATGTCTGAAACACAGGCTTCTAGCGAGGGGCAATTTTGGGGCTTCACCATGTTTCATTGAAATGTACAGCTGTGTGTCGTCTGCATAGCAGTGAAATTTAACATTATGTTTTCGAATGACATCCCCAAGAGGTAAAATATATAGTGAAAACAATAGTGGTCCTAAAACGGAACCTTGAGGAACACCGAAATTTACAATTGATTTGTCAGAGGACAAACCATTCACAGAGACAAACTGATATCTTTCCGACAGATAAGATCTAAACCAGGCCAGAACTTGTCCATGTAGACCAATTTGGGTTTCCAATCTCTCCAAAAGAATGTGGTGATCGATGGTATCAAAAGCGGCACTAAGATCTAGGAGCACGAGGACAGATGCAGAGCCTCGGTCTGGCGTCATTAAAGGTCATTTACCACCTTCACAAGTGCAGTCTCAGTGCTATGATGGGGTCTAAAACCAGACTGAGCGTTTCGTATACATTGTTTGTCTTCAGGAAGGCAGTCAGTTGCTGTGCAACAGCTTTTCTAAAATTTTGGAGAGGAATGGAAGATTCGATATAGGCCGATAGTTTTTATAATTTCTGGATCAAGATTCGGCTTTTTCAAGAGAGGCTTTATTACTGCCACTTTTAGTGAGCTTGGTACACATCCGGTTGGATAGAGAGCCGTTTATTATGTTCAACATAGGAGGGCCAAGCACAGGAAGCAGCTCTTTCAGTAGTTTAGTTGGAATAGGGTCCAGTATGCAGCTTGAGGGTTTGGAGGCCATGATTATTTTCATCATTGCGTCAAGAGATATAGTACTAAAACACTTTAGTATCTCCCTTGATCCTAGGTCCTGGCAGAGTTGTGCAGACTCAGGACAATGGAGCTTTGGAGGAATACCCAGATTTAAAGAGGAGTCTGTAATTTGCTTTCTAATGATCATGATCTTTTCCTCAAAGAAGTTCATAAATTTATTACTGCTGAAGTAAAGCCATCCTCCATTTGCGAAGGCTGCTTTTTAGTTAGCTTTGCGACAGTATCAAAAAGAAATTTCGGATTGTTCTTATTTTCCTCAATTAAGTTGGAAAAATAGGATGATCGAGGCAGCAGTAAGGGCTCTTCGATACTGCAGGTACTGTCTTTCCAAGCTAGTCGGAAGACTTCCAGTTTGGTGTGGCGCCATTTCCGTTCCAATTTTCTGGAAGCTTGCTTCAGAGCTCGTGTATTTTCTGTATACCAGGGAGCTAGTTTCTTATGACAGATGTTTTTAGTTTTTAGGGGTGCAACTGCATCTGGGGTATTGCGCAAGGTTAAATTGAGTTCCTCGGTTGGGTGGTTAACTGATTTTTGTCCTCTGACGTCCTTGGGTAGGCAGAGGCAGTCTGGAAAGGGCATCAAGGAATCTTTGGGTTGTCTGAGAATTTATAGCACGACTTTTAATGCTCCTTGGTTGGGGTCTGAGCAGATTATTTGTTGCAATTGCAAGCGTAATAAAATGGTGGTCCGATAGTCCAGGATTATGAGGAAAAACATTTAGATCCACAACATTTATTCCATGGGACAAAACTAGGTCCAGAGTATGACTGTGGCAGTGAGTAGGTCCAGAGACATGTTGGACAAAACCCACTGAGTCGATGATGGCTCCGAAAGCCTTTTGGAGTGGGTCTGTGGACTTTTCCATGTGAATGTTAAAGTCACCAAAAATTAGAATATTATCTGCTATGACTACAAGATCCGATAGGAATTCAGGGAACTCAGTGAGGAACACTGCATATGGCCCAGGAGGCCTATAAACAGTAGCTATAAAAAGTGAGTGAGTAGGCTGCATAGATTTCATGACTAGAAGCTCAAAAGGCAAAACGTCATTGTTGTTTTTTTTGTAAATTGAAATTTGCTATCGTAAATGTTAGCAACACCTCCGCCTTTGCCGGATGCACGGGGGTATGGTCACTAATGTAACCTGGGGGTGAGGCCTCATTTAACACAGTAAATTCATCAGGCTTAAGCCATGTTTCAGTCAGGCCAATCACATCAAGATTATTATCAGTGATTAGTTCATTGACTATAACTGCCTTGGAAGTGAGGATCTAACATTAAGTAACCCAATTTTGAGATGTGAGGTATCACAATCTCTTTCAATAATGGCAGGAATGGAGGAGGTCTTTATACTGGTGAGATTGCTAAGCGAACACCGCCATTTAATTTTGCCCAACCTAGATCGAGGCACAGACACGGTCTCAATGGGGAAGCTGAGCTGACTACACTGACTGTGCTAGTGGCAGACTCCACTAAGCTGGCAGGCTGGCTAACAGCCTGCTGCCTGGCCTGCACCCTATTTCATTGTGGAGCTAGAGGGTTAGAGCCCTGTCTATGTTCGTAGATAAGATGAGAGCACCCCTCCAGCTAGGATGGAGTCCGTCACTCCTCAACAGGCCAGGCTTGGTCCTGTTTGTGGGTGAGTCCCAGAAAAGAGGGCCAATTATCTACAAATTCTATCTTTTGGGAGGGGCAGAAAACAGTTTTCAACCAGCGATTGAGTTGTGAGACTCTGCTGTAGAGCTCATCACTCCCCTAACTGGGAGGGGCCAGAGACAATTATCGATGCCGACACATCTTTCTAGCTGATTTACACGCTGAAGCTATGTTGCGCTTGGTGACCTCTGACTGTTTCATCCTAACATCGTTGGTGCCGGCGTGGATAACAATATCTCTATACTCTCTACACTCGCCAGTTTTAGCTTTAGCCAGCACCGTCTTTAGATTAGCCTTAACGTCGGTGGCCCTGCCCCCTGGTAAACAGTGTATGATCGCTGGATGATTAGTTTTAAGTCTAATACTGCGGGTAATGGAGTCGCCAATGACTAGGGTTTTCAATTTGTCAGAGCTAATGGTGGGAGCCGTCGGCGTCTCAGACCCCTAGCGGGAGGAGTAGAGACCAGAGAAGTCTCGGCCTCCGACTCCGACTCAGCAATGGGGAGAACCGGTTGAAAGTTTCTGTCGGCTGAATAAGCGACACCGGTTGAGCATTCCTACAGCGTTTCCCTCCAGAAGCCATGAGAAAGATGTCCGGCTGCGGGGGACCGTGCGAGGGGTTTATACTAACGTTACTATCTGTACTTACTGGTGGCACAGGCGCTGTTTCATCCTTTCCTACACTGAAATTACCCTTGCCTAACGATCGCGTCTGAAGCTGGGCTTGCAGCACAGCTATCCTTGCCGTAAAGCGATCGTTCTCCTGTATATTATAAGTACAACGACTGCAATTAGAAGGCATCATGTTAATGTTACTTAGCTCGGCTGTTTGAAGTCCTGACGAACCATGTCCAGATAAAACCTCCGGGGATGAATGAAAAAAGTTGAGTGAGGAAAAAAGTTGAGTGAGGAAAAAGTAAAAATATACGGTAATGAAAAAGTAAAAACCGTCAGGTATCAAAGTAAGATCGGCAACAAAAGCACAGCAGCGTAAACAAGTCTGCAAGTT
>NW_025547833.1:0-11100 GCF_905237065.1 Salmo salar | reverse complement strand
TGATTCGATGATAAAATTAACAGGCACCGCACTGGGATTATATGCAATGCAGTGACAAGCTAGTTAACCTAGTAATTTCATCAACCATGTGTAGTTAACTATGATTATGTGAAGATAGATTGTTTTTTGTAAGATAAGTTTACACTGCTAGCAACTTACCTTGGCTCCTTGCTGCACTCCACGAAACAGGTGGTGCAATGTAATCGGCCATAATCATGTCCAAAAATTGGCACAGGTATCGTGGGATTGGACAAAACGCAGCGGGAACGTGTAAACTCATCTTCTTATTTTATTAAAGAAGGAAAACAAAAGAAACACGTATACAAAAACAACAAACGACACTAAACAGTCCTGTACAGGTGCACGAACACAAAACAGAAAATAACTACCCACAAATCCCATAGAAAACACCCTCTTAAATAGGACGTTCAATTAGAAGCAACGAGGAGCAGCTGCTTCCAACTGAAGGTCAAACCCAATAAACACCACATAGGAAATAGACATACTAGAACCAACATAGAAATAGACTAACAAGAACATAGCCCAACAAACCCCGAAACACTCTAAACACACACCCCTGCCACGCCCTGACCAAACTACAATAACAAACAACCTCTTTTACTGGTCAGGACAGTGACAAAAATGCAGATTACCGACTTGTTATGAAAACTTGAAATCGGCCCTAATCGCATCGACCTCTACTTTCAAGGAAAATAATATACAAAAGGTACGTGAAGACCTCTCATATTGCTAACCTTACTACAATGGCAGTAAATATTTTTGAGAAATTCGACAACTCATATTGAAAGGAAACGTTTTTAATATCACACCTTTTTCTGAAGTGAATGGTTTCACACTATCTGCCCGAGAACAGCGTTATTCTTCACTATTTACATTGCATGCAGTGTACCAGTGTAGGTTCCCCCTGCACACATCAACAACTGACACCCACGAAGCATCGTTACCCATCGCGACACAAAAGCGCAAGGGGAACAACCACTTCAGGTCTCAGAGCGAGTGACGTCACTGATTGAAACGCTATTAGCGCGCACCACCGTAGCCATTTCACATCGGTTACAGCAGCATGAGTGAGGTTGATGGAAACCCTACAATTTCACTTTGTCACAGAAACACAATTACCCCAGCCATTAACACATTGGTTGCTGTAGTTTCATTCACCTCAGTCGATCTACACAAGCACATTAGCTATACTTTTGTTGTTGTTGCAGTTTTACAGCTTATTTCCTGCAATTCTATACATTTTGCCATAGGGTGAGGAGAAATGTTGGCCGTTTTAAAGCTAATTTCCTGCGATTCTACACATTTTGCCATGACATTACATTTTGTTAAGATAAATAAATGAGGGACTCTGGAGATCAGCGCCCCTGGGCAGCCCCCACTGATGACTTGTTTTTGTTATTCCAAAAATAAGGTCCAGACCTCAGTGTCCTCATACTGTATGTAGCTAAACCCTGTTGACAGACTATAATCAAAGACTGTACAGTATGAACATACTGGGGACTTCTATTGGAGAAGCAGTTTTAGCCTATCACGCTTGAAGGCGATGTCCAGACCGACTTTGGCTAACTAAACTCATGCTGTAGAAACGGTTGTTTCGCGCCGAACTGCGAATGTGCAGGCCGTCAAATCAAAGGCACTTGTTCGATATTAAATAGCTTTTGACGAAAATAAAAAGGTGTCAGCTTGTCACTTTCACGAGTTTGGAGTAATGACATGTTCTACTACTTAAGACATATGCCAGCAATCTAGGCTGTGCCTTTAGATTTCTAGAAAGTATTTTTATGTGAATAAACAGAACACTATGATCTAGATACTAAATGGTTTGTCTTTATTTCATCAGTTTCTTTCTGTTGATTTGCTTGAAATTCACACACTAACACACACACACACACACACACACACGGGAGTATACCTCTTTCTCTCTAGAGCCGATGTCACTCACACGAAGAAACCTGGAAGCAATTTCTGTTGCAGATGATAGTAGCAAGTGCCATGATCTCAAGCAATTTTGCAGATACACGAAGCAATTCAAACGCGATTGAAATTGCCTCAAGAAGCAACCCAGATGCAACTCTGTTGCCAGCAACAACATATGCGTACAGGTTGCTTCGTGTAACATCGGCTTTATCATCAGACAACATTTAGTTAACAGAGAATGAATAGCAGCCTTGTAGACCAATCAGATGATATCTCTACACATGAGAAACATTACAACTTCCTGTATTCCGAGGCCAACAAAGTGAAAGTGACGTGGATGAAACGTGTAGAGAGGAATCGTCGCAGTCAATTGACTGTTGTACCTGTGTGACCAGACTGAAATGACAGTGCTCTATATTGGTGTCCCGTTCCACATGTGGTTGAGTAGACTATATAAGCAGCGCAATGCAAACCAGTCGTATAAATCACTGTGAGCTGCTGTATACCCCTGCAGAAGTGTTTGAAGAGCGAGATTGGCTGCTGCAGATTTCATTCCTTTCGGATTATTTGAAAAAGCAAAACATATTTTTTAGCAATAATGGGTGTTATGGTTTCGCAACTCTTCTCTCGTTTCTTCGAGAAAAAACAGATGAGAATTCTGATGGGTAAGACTTATTTGCAATTTTGTTAATGTCATTATTATTACAATGTTGCAATATTTGTACAATGTTACAATGTATTTGTTACAATGTGTTATAACATTTATTTTGTTTGATTGATTTTACATAGGCCTATATTATATGCATATTATTAATATTACATCGGTTTTAAAATGATCCATATTGTTCCTACAGTTGGGTTAGATGCTGCAGGGAAGACCACAGTCCTGTACAAACTAAAACTTGGAGAAGTTGTCACTACTATCCCCACTATTGGTAAACATTGATTGATATATATAGGCTATATCCGATGATTGACATCTTTTGCTTCTCATATGTATTTGACCCAGGACTGCTAGATAGAGCATAGCTGAATGTCTTTTGTGCTGATCACCATAGGGTTCAATGTGGAGACGGTTGAGTACAAGAACATCAGCTTCACGGTGTGGGATGTAGGTGGTCAGCACGTCATCAGACCTCTGTGGAAGCATTACTACCAGAACACTCAGGTAGTACTAACCCTAACCCTCTCAACTAACCCCAACATCCTCAACTAACCCTAACCCTCTCAACTAACCCCAACATCCTCAACTAACCCTAACCCCAACAGCCTCAACTAACTCTGACATCCTCATCTACCAGCCTCAACTAACCCTAACACTCTCAACTAACCCCAACATCCTCAACTAACCATAACACTCTCAACTAACCCCAACATCCTCAACTAACCATAACACTCTCAACTAACCCCAACATCCTCAACTAACCCCTAACCCCAACAGCCTCAACTAACTCTGACAACCTCATCTACCAGCCTCAACTAACCCTAACCACCGCCTCAACTAACCCTGCAACCTCATCTACCAGCCTCACCTAACCCTAACCCCAACAGCCTCAACTAACTCTGACAACCTCATCTACCAGCCTCAACTAACCCCAACAGCCTCAACTAACCCCAACAGCCTCAACTAACCCTAACCATCTCAACTAACCCCAACATCCTCAACTATCTCTGACCACCTCGTCTACCAGCCTCAACTAACCCTAACAGCCTCACCTAACCCCAACATCCTCACTCCCTAACCCCAACAGCCTCAGCTAACCCCAACCCACCAGCCTCACTAACCCTAACAGCCTCACCTAACCCAAACCATCCCCTCAACTAACCTAACACCTCAAACTAACAACACCACCCCAACAGCCTTAACTAGAACTCCGACATCCTCATCTACCAGCCTCAACTAACCCTAACACTCTCAACTGACCCCAAACATCCTCAACTAACCATAACACTCTCAACTACCAACACAACCAACCCCCCAACACCCAACTCAACCCCAAAAAAAACTCTGCGGACAACGCATCTACCAGCCTCAATCTAACCCTTAACAGCCTCAACTAACCATAACAATCTCAACTAACCCCAACATCCTCAACTATCTCTGACCACCTCGTCTACCAGCCTCAACTAACCCTAACCCAGCCTCACCTAACCCCAACAGCCTCACCTAACCCCAACAGCCTCGAGCTAACCCCAACAGCCTCAATCTAACCTAACCCTAACAGCCTCACCTAACCCAAACAGCCTCAGCTAACCCTAACAACCTCAACTAACCCCAACAGCCTCAGCTAACCCCAACAGCCTCAACTAACCCTAACCCTAACAGCTCACCTAACCCCAACAGCCTCAAGCTAAGCCTAACCCCAACATCCTCAACTAACCCTAACCCCAACAGCCTTAACCTAACTCTGACAACCTCATCTACCAGCCTCAACTAACCCTAACCCTCTCAACTAACCCCAACATCCTCAACTAACCCTAAGCCCAACAGCCTTAACTAACTCTGACAACCTCATCTACCAGCCTCAACTAACCCTAACCCTCTCAACTAACCCCAACATCCTCAACTAACCCTAACCCCAACAGCCTCCACTAACTCTGACAACGTCATCTAGCAGCCTCAACTAACCCTAACACTCTCAACTAACCCCAACATCCTCAACTAACCCTAACCCTCTCAACTAACCCCAACATCCTCAACTAACCCTAACCCCAACAGCCTTAACTAACTCTGACAACCTCATCTACCAGCCTCAACTAACCCTAACAGTCTCAACTAACCCTAACAGCCTCAACTAACCCTAACCCTAACAGCCTCACCTAACCCCAACAGCCTCAGCTAAGCCTAACCCTAACAACCTCAACTAACCTAACAGCCTCAACTAAGCCTAACCCTAATAAACCTCAACTAACAGCCTCAACTAACCCTAACAGCCTCACTTAAACACTCAGGCATTCTTACCCTAATAGCCTTAACTATTGGATCCATTTCAAATCCAGTCAATTCAGAAAATGAACTCAAATTCCAATTCCAATTTTCCTCATTCCTTAAAAGCATGTATCTGTGTTCCAATGTCTTCATCCAGGGTCTTATATTTGTGGTAGACAGCAACGATCCTGAGAGGATAAATGATGCCTCAGAGGAACTACAGAACATGGTGAGTCACCTGTCCTTCCATTAATCTTTCCACACTTTCCTATAGCAACTCTTAAGTTTGCTCTTGGCCACCAGAGAGGAGCGTAGTAACGGTATAATGGTATCTTTCTGATTCCCTACGAGGAATGTAATAATACAGTAATATGACTGTTCTAATAGAGATAGGAGCGAGTGTTTACCTGTTTAATGTAGCTGTTCTGATTCCCCTGATGTTCTGTGTTATTGATCCTCCACACACGATGCAACATTACAGAAAAAGTGTAATAACTCAGTCAGTACTGTGGCTGTTCTGATTCCCCTGTGTTCTTTGCTGTTGACCCACAGCTTGAAGAGGACCAGTTGAGAGATGTAGTTCTGCTGGTGTTCGCAACAAACAGGACCTTCCCAACGCCATGTCTGTCAGTGACATCACAAATAAACTGGGACTGAGGAAACTTCAACTGAATACTCCTGTAAGAATGACCATCTAGAAACTCTAAGGTTTCATGAGCCAATTCTAGCTAGCATTAAGCGCAATGACTGGAAGTCTATGGTATCTACTAGCATGCTAGCTGTTACCATGCTAGCAGTTACCATAGACTTCCAGTCATTGAGCTAACGCTAGATAGCAATTGCGTTAATGCTAATGAGCAACTTTCTTCAAACTAAATGCAGAGACATAAAAATGGTGTCCATGAGTTCATCTGACTCTGGGGAAGTAGATAAAGAGCGTCATTCCCAAAATCCTCATGTATCCCTTTAAATGTCAAACTCTACAACGCGCCTCGGATTGAATCCCTGCCCAGATTTGGTAAATAATACACCCTGATTGTTTGTCATCTCTCCTCAGTGGTTTGTCCAGGCTACCTGTTAATGAATGACTGTTTTAATGACTGACTGTTTGTCCTCTCTCCTCAGTGGTTTGTCCAGGCTACCTGTTAATGAATGACTGTTTTAATGACTGACTGTTTGTCCTCTCTCCTCAGTGGTTTGTCCAGGCTACCTGTGCGACCCAGGGTTCAGGTCTGTTGGAGGGACTGGACTGGTTGGCTGACCAGCTTTCCAAGCGCTAACTAGCTGAGTTGGCTCTGGGGTGAAGTTACCCCTAGGTACAGGTCTAGGATCAGCTTCCCTCCCCAATTCTAACCTTAACCATTAGTGGGGGAAATGTAAAACTGACCCAAGATCAGTGTCTAGGAGCAACTTCACCTTACAACAGCTGCGCTCAGCCCTTCTTAAGAATCGACCAGGACACAACATTTACTCAAGGACAACCATACAATCAGAACAAAACTTAGAAGTGCCTTTCTGAAAAGTTTCCATTTGAAAAATGTTTTTTTCTAATGTATTGCACATATTGTAACATGTAAAGTTCTAAATGTTTTATGTTAAAATAATTGCATCACTGAATGAATGTAAGCAGATTCTTTATCAAACCCCCTGTATTTATTTCCTGACTTCAATACCTCACTACCTCTAATAAAATAATGTGTTTAAATGTATCTGCAGTCGTTTTCTTTGTGGGTGTGGTCACTCTGCAGATGGAACAGTAACAATTCAAAAACAACAAATACAAGACAATTGTTTCAGTAATTTCCCCTCATCATCACAGCAGGGTCTGTGTAATAGAGACCAAGACTAAAACTCGTCGGGGACATATTTGCGAACATATTAACAATGCAATACCGACATCTAAAGGTTGGACCTCACAATTGCATGGAGAATGTATGATAGCATCCCTTGATTAAATAAACAGTATGTTATATAAAAAACATTTAAACTACAGTATATAGCCTTAACATGATAGTATTGATTGTAGAGTATAAGGTTGTGAGCTCTTGGAAGTTCAGATACAATTTCAACAGCACTACACGATCCCAGTGCTTGCTGGCTTATTTTCCAGGAAACAGCATTGTGCTGAGATAGATATCTCCCACTAGGCACACACTGGTTGAATCAACATTGTTTCCACAGCATTTAAATTAAATTACGCTGAACCAACGTGGAAAAGACGTTGAATTGGACGCTCTACACAGTGGGCTTCAATTTCACTGAGGGGAGATTTAAAATGAGGACTATCCGAGATTAACCTTCACAGTGTGGGGAGAATAATCTCTCAGTCTCATTTATCGTTTTGGGGCCAATAAAGGAATAAAGGAAATCATGCTTCTAATCTACAGTGTTTAGTACCGTTTTCCTGAACTGAAACAGACATGGCCTCACCACGGTGTTGTTTTGGTAATTATTAGAAGGCCTAAGTATTCAGACCCCTTGACTTTTTCCACATTTTGTTACGTTACAGCCTTTTTCTTAAATGTCATTTTATCCTTATCAATCTACACACAATACCTTATAATGACAAAAGCGAAAAGAGGTTTAACATTTTAAACATTTAGAAAAATAAAAATGAATATCTTATTGACATAAGCATTCAGACCCTTTGCTATGAGACTCAAATTTGAGCTCAGGTGCATCCTGTTTCCATTGATCATTTTTGAGATGTTTCACAACTTGATTGGAGTCCACCTGTGGTAAATTCAATTGATTGGACATGATTTGGAAAGGCACACCTGTCTATATAAGGTTCCACAGTTGACAGTGCATGTCAGAGCAAAAACCCAGCCATGAGTTCGAAGGAATATGTAATGTAGAGCCGTAGGGAGACCGGGCAAAGGGAGGAGACAGCAGGACTTAGAAAACCGATCCACAACAACCAGGATCGTGGTGTTGCCCCCTGTGATGGAGGAAGATCTGTCAGGAAGTCCACCGACAGGTGCGACCACGGCCGTTGTGTAACGGGTAGGGGTTGTAACTTCCCTCTGGGCAGGTGCCTGGGAGCCTTGCACTGGGTGCACACTGAGCAGGAGGTAACATAAACCTCACGTCCTTGGCCAAGGTGGACCACCAGTACTTCCCACTAAGGCAACGCACCGTCCGACCGATGCCAGGGTGACCAGAGGAGGGTGACGTGTGGGTCCAATAGATCAAACGTCGAGACAGCAGACGGAACGTATAGGCGCCCAGCTGGACACTGGGGGAGTGGGCTCTGTGCTAACGCCCGCTCTATGTCCGTGTCCAACTCCCACAACCCCCGGTGCCACCAGGCAAGAGGCTGGAAGTATGGGAGTGTGATCCATGGACCGCTCTCTGTGTCACACATCCGGGACAGTGCGTCTGCCATAGCGTTCTGGGAACCTGGTCTGTAGGACAGAGTGAAAACAAAACGGGGTAAAGAACATGGTGTCACGTCCTGATCCTAGTAAGATGTAATTTTCTATAGTAGAGTAGGTCAGGCGTGACAGGGTGTTTGGGTTGTTCTATGTTTTCTATTTCTATGTTTAAGTTCTAGTTTGTCTATTTCTATGTCGGGATTGTTTGGGGTTGATCTCTAATGGAGGCAGCTGATCCTCGTTGCCTCTGATTGGAGATCATATTTAAGTAGGGGTTTTTCTTCCTGGGTTTTGTGGGTAGTTGTTTTCTGTTTAGTGTATGGCACCTGACGGAACTGTTTTCGATCGTTTTGTTGTTTTGTTAAAGTATATTCATTAAAAGTAAATATGAGCACTATACACGCTGCGCCTTGGTCCCCTTTATACGACCAGTACACATGGCCCACCTTGCCTGGCGAGAGTTCAGTGTCCTGCCGCCCGGATGTACTTAGATTGCGGTGGTCCGTCCAGATGAGAAAAGGTTGTTTAGCCCCCTCAAGCCAATGTCTCCACGCCTTCAGAGCCTTGACAACACCCAACAGCTCCCGGTCCCCCACATCATAGTTTCGCTCCGCCGGGCTGAGCTTCTTCGAAAAGAAAGCACAGGGGCAGAGCTTTGTGGCGTGCCCGAAGCGCTCGAGAGGCACGGCTCCTATCCCAGCCTCGGACGCGTCCACCTCCACTATGAACGCCAAAGAGGTATCCGGATGAGCCAGCACGGGAGCCGAGGTAAACAGAGCCTTCAGGTGACCAAAAGCCCTGTCCGCCTCAGCCCGACCACTGCAGCCGCACCGGTCCCCCCTTCAGCAGTGAGGTAATGGGAGCTGCTACCTGACCAAAACCCTGGATGAAACCTCCGGTTGTAGTTAGCTGCACTTCCTTTACCGTGGTGAGGTCGGCCAATTACGCATGGCTGAAAATGCGGTCAATCTCCATCTCCACCCCTGAAGTGGGAAATGTGGTACCCTAGAAAGAAGACGGACTATTGGAAGAACAGACATTTCTCAGCCTTGACGTACAGGTCATGCTCGTAAACAGTCGACCAAGCACCTCTGCGCACCAGGGACACATGCTCGGCGTGTGGTGGAGTATATCAGAATGTCGTCGATATAACCACCACTACACCCTGCCCGTGCAGGTCCCGGAAAATCTTGTCAACAAAGGCCTGGGAAGACTGATGGAGCATTCATCAACCCGTACGGCATGACGCAGGTACTCATAGTGCCCAGGTGGTACTAAATGCTGTCTTCCACTCGTCCCCTCCCGGATTCGCACCAGGTTGTAAGCGCTCCTGAGATCTAATTTTGTGAAGAAGCGCGCCCCGTGCATTGACTTGATCGCACTGGCGATGAGAGGCAGCGGGTAGCTGTACTTCACAGTGATCTGATTGATACCTCGATAGTCAATACACGGGCGAAGACCCCATCCTTCTTCTTTACAAAAAAGAAACTCGAGGAGGCAGGTGAGGTGGAGGGCCGAATGTATCCCCTGCCCCAGGGATTCGGAGACATATATTTCCGTAGCCACCGTCTCCTCCTGTGACAGAGGATACACGTGACTCCTGGTAAGTGCTGCGTCTACCAGGAGATTTATCGCACAATCCCCCGTTGATGAGGTAGTAATTTAGTCGCCCTCTTCTTACAGAAGGCGAGAGCCAAGTCGGCATATTCTAGAGGGGAGTGCGACGGTGGAGACCTGGTCTGGACTTTCCACTGTAGTCGCACTGATGGAAACCCCACACACCTCCCTGAGCACTCTCGTGACCACCCCTTGAGAGCCCTCTGTTGCCACGAAATAGTGGGTTCACGACAGGCCGAACCAGGGTAGCCCAGCACCACGGGAAACGCAGGAGAATCAATAAGGAAGAGACTCGATTCTCTCCTGTGTCGACCCTCCTGCTAACCGTGTCTAGTTGGAGCAGGCTGGCCTCCCTAATCAGCCCTGAAACCTAATGGTCGACTATCTAGGGCATGCACAGGGAAGGGCATATCCACAGGAACAAGGGGGATCCCTAAACTATGGGCAAATGAACGGTCAATAAAATTCCCAGCTGCGCCTGAATCTACGAGCGCCTTATGCTGGGAATGCGGGAAAACTCAGGAAATGAAATAAACACACATACATGTGAGCAACAAGGGGCTCTGGGTGAGCCTGGTGCCGACTCACCTGGGGTGACACGATAGTGCCCACTGCCTGCTGCCTCTGACTTCGAGGAATTCCCCGCACCACGACCAGCAGTGTGCCCCTCTGCGGCACGATGGTGCAGGGGTACTAAGGCCCTCCTCACTCTCTCCCAACGATCCATCTTCTGCACGCTTTGATCCATGGCAGTGCCCAGATGTTTTGCAATATGGTTGCCGTGCTGCTGGGACGCGCTCCTGTATCTCTGAAGGGGAGGGCGTCTGCTCCTGCTGACTCCATTCTTTCGGGTGAGTGATTCTGTTGTTGTAGTCTGTTTGTAGCTGTGTATGGGAGTCAGGCTCTTTAGAACAGCAAATATGAGTAAATAAACTGCATTTTACTCAACATATAATAAATGCAATACAAAACCAGAGCCCACGTATACGGAACTTCCTACGTAGAAACAATCACCACAAAAACAAACATGGGAAACAGAGGTTAAATAATGAACAGGTAATTGGGATCGAAACCAGGTGTGTGTAAGACAAAGACAAAACAAAATGGAAAATGAAAAGTGGATCGGCGAGTGAAGTTAGAAGGCCGGGTGACGTCGACCGCCGAACACCACCCGAACAAGGAGAGGGACCGAGACTTCAGTGGAAGTTGTGACAGGCAGAGACATTTCCTACTGTGGGG
>NW_025547832.1:0-20064 GCF_905237065.1 Salmo salar | reverse complement strand
AAGCGTGTCACTGACCCTATTCCAACCAAACTACTGAAAGAGCTGCTTCCTGTGCTTGGCCC
Organism: Salmo salar; assembly: GCF_905237065.1. Taxonomy (NCBI): domain Eukaryota; kingdom Metazoa; phylum Chordata; class Actinopteri; order Salmoniformes; family Salmonidae; genus Salmo; species Salmo salar. The sequence goes on along the minus strand of NW_025547832.1, from coordinate 20,002 downwards.
TCCTATGTTGAACATAATAAACGGCTCTCTATCCAATCGGATGTGTACCAAGCTCACTAAAAGTGGCAGCAATGAAGTTTCGAAAAGCCGGTCTTGATCCAGAAATTATAAAAACTATCGCCCTATATCGAATCTTCCATTCCTCTCCAAACAAGAAAAGCTACACAGCAACTGACTGCCTTCCCGAAGACAAACAATGAATACGAAACGCTTCAGTCTGGTTTTTTAGACCCCATCATAGCACTGAGACTGCACTTGTGAAGGTGGTAAATGACCTTTTAATGACGCCAGACCGAGGCTCTGCATCTGTCCTCGTGCTCTCTAGATCTTAGTGCTTTTGATACCATCGATCACCACATTCTTTTGGAGAGAGATTGGAAACCCAAATTGGTCTACATGGACAAGTTCTGGCCTGGTTTAGATCTTTATCTGGTCGGAAAGATATCAGCTTGTCTCTGTGAATGGTTTGTCCTCTGAAAATCAATTGTAAATTCCCGGTTCCTCAAGGTTCGCTTTTTAGGACCACTATTGTTTTCACTATATATTTTAACTCTTGGGATGTCATCCGAAAACATAATGTTAAATTTCACTTATGTGACTTACACACAGCCGTATGGCATTTCAATGAAACATGGTGAAGCCCCAAAATTGCCCCTCGCTAGAAGCCTGTGTTTCAGACATAAAGAAGTGGATGGCTGCAAACTTTCTACTTCAAACTTCGGACAAAACAGAGATGCTTGTTCTAGGGTCCCAAGAAACAAAAGAGATCTTCTGTTGAATCTGACAATTAATCTGGATGGTTGTACTGTCGTCTCAAATAAAACTGTGAAGGACCTCGGCGTTACTCTGGACCCTGATCTCTCATGAAGAACATATCAAGACTGTTTCAAGGACAGCTTTTTTTCCATCTACGTAACATTGCAAAAAATCAGAAATTTTCTGTCCAAAAATGACGCAGAAAAAATTAATCCATGCTTTTGTTACTTCTAGGCTGGACTACTGCAATGCTCTACTTTCCGGCTACCCGGATAAAGCACTAAATAAACTTCAGTTAGTGCTAAATACGGCTGCTAGAATCCTGACTAGAACCAAAAAATTTGATCATATTACTCCAGTGTTAGCCTCCCTACACACTGGCTTCCTGTTAAGGCATGGGCTGATTTCAGGTTTTACTGCTAACCTACAAAGCATTACATGGGCTTGCTCCTACCTATCTTTCCGATTGGTCCTGCCGTACATACCTACACGTACGCTACGGTCACAAGATGCATGAGGCCTCCTAATTGTCCCTAGAATTTCTAAGCAAACGGCTGGAGGTAGGGCTTTCCCTATAGAGCTCCATTTTTATGGAATGGTCTGCCCTACCAATGTGAGAGACGCAGACTCAGTCTCAACCTTTTAAGTCTTTACTGAAGACTTATCTCTTCAGTAGGTCCTATGATTAGGTATAGTCTGGCCCAGGAGTGTGAAGGATGAGCGGAAAGGCTGGAGCAACGAACCGCCCTTGCTGTCTCTGCCTTGCCGGTTCCCCTCTTTCACTGGGATTCTCTGCCTGCTAACCCTTTTACAGAGGCTGAGTCACTGGCCTACTGGTGTTCTTCCATGCCGTCCATGGGAGGGTGCGTCACTTGAGAGTGGGTTGAGTCACTGACGTGGTCTTCCTGTCTGGGTTGGCGCCCCACCTCCCCCCCTTGGGTTGTGCCATGGCGGAGATCGTTGTGGGCTATACTCGGCCTTGTCTTAGGACGGTAAGTTGGTGGTTGGAGACATCCCTCTAGTGGTGTGGGGGGCTGTGCTTTGGCAAAGTGGGTGGGGTTATATCCTGCCTGTTTGGCCCTGTCCGGTGGTATCATCGGATGGGGCCACAGTGTCTTCTGATCCCTCCTGTCTCGGCCTCCAGTATTTATGCTGCAGTAGTTTATGTGTCGGGGGCTAGGGTCATCTGTTACATCTGGAGTATTTCTCTTGTCTTATCCGGTGTCCTGTGTGTATTTAAATATGCTCTCTCTAATTCTCTCTTTCTCTCTTTCTGTCTTTCTCTCGGAGGACCTGAGCCCTAGGACCATGCCTCCCAGGACTACCTGGTATGATGACTCCTTGCTGTCCCCAGTCCACCTGGCCGTGCTGCTGCTCCAGTTTCAACTGTTCTGCCTGCGGCTATGGAACCCTGACCTTTCACAGGACGTGCTTGTTGCACCTCGACAACTACTATGATTATTATTATTTGACCATGCTGGTCATTTATGAACATTTAACATTTTAACATTTTGACCATGTTCTGTTCATAATATCCACCCTGCACAGCCAGAGAGGACTGGCCACCCCTCATAGCCTGGTTCCTCTCTAGGTTTCTTCCTAGGTTTTTGGCCTTTCTAGGGAGTTTTTCCTAGGGGAGTTTTTCCTAGCCACCGTGCTTCTTTCACATGCTTTGCTTGCTGTTTGGGGTTTTAGGCTGGGTTTCTGTACAGCACTTTGAGAATATCAGCTGATGTACGAAGGGCTATATAAAAATACATTTGATTTGATTTGAAATTTGATAGGTTCCTAATATAGTGAGAATAGATGGAGATGGGTGCAGTCTCTGTTTGTCTGTCAGAGGTGGGCAGGCAGTAAAATGCAGGGCCAGATGCTGTTTGGACACACATTGACAGCAGATTACATGGCCAGGCTGGACTAAAGCTTTACGGAGGCTGAAGGTCACTGGTAGGATGACTGTACGACACCCCGTCAGCTGTCACCAACAGTGGGACAGTAATGGGTGGTTTTGGATAGTCCCCAAATAAAGAATGTTCCGCTGTCTACAAATACTGGGATGTGTGAAGAAATTAGTGGTGGAGTCAGGTTGTGTCCTCAGGAAAGAATGAAATGTTTTTGTATCACAGGAAAGATCACGGTCTCGCCTACACTTCTACGTTTCTAGAGAGGTGATGGACCTATAAATCCAAATCAAATTCTATTGGTCACATACATGTGATTAGCAGATGTTATTGTGGGTGTAGTGAAATGCTTGTGCTTCTAGCTCTGACAGTCCAGTAATATCTAACAAGTCTAACAAATTACAACATATACCCAATACACACAAATCTAAGTAGGAATGAATTAAGACTATATACATATGGAAGAGCGATGTCTGGAGAGGAACGGACTACAGATACAGTAGAATAGTATAGAATATAGTATATACATATGAGATCAGTAATGCCAGATATGTAAACATTAAGTGACTGAGATACCGTAGAATGGTATAGAATACAGTATATACATATGAGATGAGTAATGCCAGATATGCTAACCATTATTAAAGTGACTAGTGTTCCATTCCTTAAAGTGGCCAGTGATTTGTAGTCTACTATGCCTATAGGCAGCAGCCGCTAATGTGCTAGTGATGGCTGTTTAACAGTCTGATGGCCTTGAGATAGAAGCTTTTTTTCTGTCTCTTGGTCCCAGCTTTGATGCACCTGTACTGACCTCGCCTTCTGGATGATAGCGGGGTGAACAGGCAGTGGCTCGGGTGGTTGATGTCTTTGATGATCTTTTTGGCCTTCCTATGACAGGTGTCCTGGTGGGTGGGTCGTTTGCCCCGGTAATGCGTTGTGCAGACCGCACCACCCTTTGGAGAGCCTTGCGGTTGCAGGTGGTGCAGTTGCCGTACCAGGTGGTGATATAGCCCAACGGGATGCTTTCAATTGTGCATCTGTAAAAAGTTTGTGAGGGTTTTAGGTGACAGACAAATTTCTTTAGCCTCCTGAGGTTGCGCCTCTCTTCACCACACTGTCGGTGTGGGTGGTCCATTCAGTTTGTCAGTGATGTGTACGCCAATGAACTTGTAGCTTTCCATCTTCTCCACTGCGGTCCCTTCGATGTAGATGGGGATGCACCCTCTGCTGTTTCCTGAAGTCCACGATCATCTCCTTTGTTTTGTTGACGCCCCTCACGTCCTCCTTGTAGGCTGTCTCGTCATCGTTGGTAATCAAGCCTACTAATGTTGTGTCGTCTGCAAACTTGATGATTGAGTTGAGGCGTGCTTGGCCACGAGCATGGGTGAACAGGGAGTGCGGGAGGGGGCTGAGCACGCACCTTGTGGGGCCCCAGTGTTGAGGATCAGTGGAGTGGAGATGTTGTTTCCTACCTTTACCACCTAGCCACCGTCAGGAAGTCCAGGACGCAGTTGCATAGGGCAGGCTTCAGACCCAGGGCCTCGAGCTTAGTGATGAGCTTGGAGGGTACTATGGTGTTGAATGCTGAGCTATAGTCAATAAATAGCATCCTTAAATAGGTATTCCTCTCTTCTCCAGATGGGATAGGGCAGTGTGCAGAGTGATGGCGATTGCATCATCTGTGTATCTATTGGGGTGTAAAGTTAACTGAAGTGGGTCTAGGGTGACAGGTAAGGTAGAGGTGATATGATCCTGGAATAGTCTCTCAAAGCACTTCATCATGACAGAGGTGATAGTCAATAAGTTCAGTTACCTTTTCCTTCAGTTACCATGACCTAAATAAATAATTAACAGTGGTGTAAAGTACTTAACCTCTTGGGGGCTAGGTGGGACGCTAGCGTGCCACCCGTGGTGCACTCCATCAACAGCAGGTGCATTTCAAGAAGCGGCAAATTTGAATCCAAATAAATGTCAAAATTCAAATTTTTCAAAAATACAACTATGTTACACCATTTGAAAGATAAACATCTCCTTAATCTAACCACGTTTTTACGATTTCAAAAAAGGTTTTACTGGTAAAGCACAAATTTAGAGTATGTTAGGACAGTACATTTCTACAAGAGTTGTGTGTAATGTTTTGTCAAGTCAAAGACAGGGTCACCAAAACCATAAAACCAGCTAAAATGATACACTAACCTTTTACAATCTCCATCAGATGACACTCCTAGGACATTATGTTAGACAATGCATGCATTTTTAGTTCTATCAAGTTGATATTTATATCCAAAAACAGCGTTTTACTATGGCATTGATGTTGAGGAAATCGTTTCCTCCAATAACCGGCAGTCAAGTCAGCGTCACAAATTAAATAATTAAAATTAGAAAACATTGGTAAAATATTATATTGTCATTTAAAGAATTATAGATTTACATCTTTTGAACGCAATCAACTTGCCAGATTTAAAAATAACCTTACTGGGAAATCACACTTTGCAATAATCTGAGCACTGTGCCCAGAAAAATACGCGTTGCGATACAGACTAGACGTCATGTTGGGGAGATCTAAAATCGAAAATACTATGTAAATAATCCATTACCTTTGATTCTCTTCATCAGATGTCACTTCCAGGTATCACAGGTCCATAACGAATGTAGTTTTGTTCAAAAAAAGCTCATCATTTATGTCCAAAAATCTCCGTCTCGTTAGCACATGATGTAAGCCAGCCGAACTTCTGGTCATGAACGAGGGGAAAAATATATTCCGTTCGTTCAAACATGTCCAAACGTTGTATAGCATAAATCATTAGGGCCTTTTTTAACCAGAACATGAATAATATTCAAGGTGGACGAATGCATACTCTTTTATAACGTATTGGAACGAGGCTCAAGCATCAACTCGCAAGGTGTCTAATGGGCCATCATCGTTCCATGGCTCTTGTTCGGTCAGATCTCCTCCAGAAGACTCAAAACACTTTGTAAAGGCTGGTGACATCTAGTGGAAGCAATAGGAAGTGCCAAAATATTCCTAAACCCCTGTGTTTTCAATGGGATAGGTTTAAAGTCAATACAACACATCAGGTATCCACTTCCTGTCAGAAAATGTCTCAGGGTTTTGCCTGCCAAATGAGTTCTGTTATACTCACAGACACCATTCCAAAACAGATTTGGAAACTTTAGGTGTTTTCTATCCATATATAATAAGTATATGCATATTGTAGTTACTGGGTAGGATTAGTAACCAGATTAAATCGGGTACATTTTTTTATCCGGGCGTGCAAATGCTGCCCCTAGACCCAACAGGTTAAATAAAAATACTTTAAAGTACTACTTAAGTCATTTTTTGGGGTATCTGTACTTTACTATTAATAGTTTTGTAAACTTTTACCTCACTACATTCCTGAAGAAAATTATGTACTTTTTACTCCATATATTTTCCCTGACACCACGTCAGTTTGATGGTGGAGGTTGACGCTTCAAATGTCAAGAGTGGGGGCTGTCCTGTCCCAACGTTCTCCCCTGGACCTAAAGCTGCGTTCCTCGCCTTCTTTCCCATCGTCTTAACACCGCAGAGAGAAATTATGATGTAAAATCGAGAAAGTACTCATGGTGAAGATGGCGTTGCAGGAGTGGAGGCACTGGCTAGAGGGGCGAACATCCATTCATTGTGTGGACGGATCACAAGAACCTGGAAAATCTCCATAACGCCAAGCCTCTCAACTCCAGGCAAGCTCGTTTGCCCTGCTTTTCACTCGGTTCAACTTTACCATCTCCTACCCCCCGGGACCAAGAATGTTAATCCGGATGCGCTTTCACGCTGCTATTGCCCCCTGCTACACCCTTGAACCCCAAGACCACCCTTCCTACCTTGTGTCTGGCGGCTGCACTCATCTGGAGAATAGAGTACCATGTCCGTGATGCGCATGCGTTCAGTTGGACCCCGGGGCGAGGGGATCGGCTAACAGATGTTTGTCCCAGACGCTGCCCGCTCCACGGTCCTGGAATGGGCTCATTCACTCCAGAATGAATACATTTTTGTATGTGATCCCAGTGGAAAACAAACCCCCAAAGCTGTTATTGTATGTGTCTTGCTCTCACAAATGGAGCTACACAGGACCACATTAAACACCTATTCATTATAATTCCGAAGTTAAAGGACATCCATCAAGATAATACTTCACTGGAACATACTGTACATGCTGCATTTGAACGTGAGTGAGAAGTAGGACTTAAAATCGATATGCTTTTCAGCATCTACCAAATCTGTGGCCTGGGAAATGTTAGGGACAGCAACTTCATATGCTACAAATCCCCATTTCAGACCGAAGATATTACAAATCTAATTTTATTTTTCACACGTGAAGAATATAACAGGTGTAGTAGACCTTACTGTAGGTGTTCCTTTTGTCCAGCTGGATAAGTATTCATATAAATAGTAGGAAGGTTTGCTACAATGATGTTGTTTAACAGTCTAAATTCTTGAATATTGTCATTCACGTTGGTAACAATCAAATACTTTTGACTTGTATAAATCTATTCCCATTTAAACAAGCCACTTGAATGACACACACATGTTGTAATTTGTAAATACTACAGAAGTCTCTAACTTTTTGACTGAACATATTATACATTTTTCATCTCAGAGAGTGGGCCCAATTCCTTTTCCTGTAAAAAAAATGAGGTGCTGTGAGCCATTCAGTATATGACTGCATTCAAACAGCTGATTGTGCATTACCAATGATTTGTAATCAATTTAGAAGACCATTGCTTAATAAAAAAACAGTGTTTTGATTCAAATCGCATGCGGGAAGGGTGAAGCAAGTTATGTTGCTTGGGTGTTGCATTTTATCAGAAAAAATCTTCTTGAAATGTTTCAAATGTTGCTTGATTAATAACTTGAGTCTTTTATTTTTTTATTTATTTCGTGGTATCCAATTGGTAGTAGTTACAGTCTTGTCTCATCGCTGCAACTCCCGTACGGACTCGGGAGAGGCGAAGGTCGAGAGCCATGCGTCCTCCGAAACACAACCCAACCAAGCCGCACTGATTCTTGACACAATGCACATCAACCCGGAAGCCAACCGCACCAATGTGTCGGAGGAAACACCGTACACCTGGCGACCTGGTCAGCGTGCACTGCGCCCGGCCCACCACAGGAGTCGCTAGTGCTGGCGATGAGACAAGGATATCTCTGCCGGCCAAACCCTCCTAACCCGGACAACGCTGGGCCAATTGTGCACCGCCCCATGGGCCTCCCAGTCACGGCCGGCTGCAACAGAGCCTGGGCTCGAACCCAGAATAATAACTTGAGTGTTGAAATGGTTTGAAGAGACATCACTGTGGCAAAACTTATTTGGGTAATCTCTGTCAACTCAAGCATGAAATGTGTATATATACATTTTCTCCAATATCATTCAACAAAAAAAGGCAACATTTTCAAGAGAACCAACATTTGTCCAGAAGGTTGAGTTTGTCGTCATTCGATGCCAAGGTGTTAACAGTGATTGGACATGATCTGTCTGTTATATCAAATGGTGAGTATGGAACATTTTGCATGGCTCCAATGAATGTGTCCATCTGCCCTGAGAGAATGAGATGTTTTAATACACATTTTATTTCCGCAAGAATTACACAACTGGTCCAAAAAGTTTTAGAAGACCTACTCATTCAAGGGTTTTCTTTATTTTTTACTATTTTGCTACATTTTTAGAATGATAATGAAGACATCAAAACTATGAAAAAAAGCACCTATGGAATCATGTAGTAACCCAAAAAGTGTTAAACAAATCTAAATAAATGTTATGTTTGAGATTCTTCAAATAGCCACCCTTTATTTTATACCATTATTTAACTAGGCAAGTCAGTTAAAAACAAATTCTTATTTTCAATGACGGCCTAGGAACAGTGGGTTAACTGCCTTGTTCAGGGGCAGAACAACACATTTTTACCTTGTCAGATTGGGGATTTGATCTTGCAACCTTTCGGTTACTGGCCCAACGCTCTAACCACTAATCATGCATCAAGACAGAAACTAAAACAGAAACGCCCGTGCTCAGGTCTGTTCAACGCTGGTCCGACCAATTGGATTCCACGCTTCAAGATTGCTTCGATCACGTGGACTGGGATATGTTCCGCATAGCGTCGGACAATAACATTGATGAATACGCTGATTCGGGTGAGTGAGTTTATGTATGCAAGTGCATCGGTGATGTTGTACCCACAGCGATTATTAAAACCTTCCCCAACTCTGAAGAGCCCGCCAGCCAGTCTGGAGCCGCCAGAGCCGCCAGCCAGTCTGGAGCCGCCAGCCAGTCTGGAGCCGCCAGCCAGTCTGGAGCCGCCAGCCAGTCTGAGCCGCCAGCCAGTCTGGAGCCGCCAGGGCCGCCAGCCAGGCGAGCGCAGCAAGTGTCGCCCGCCTGCCGGGCGCAGCCAGGGGTCGCCCGCCAGCCAGGCGCAGTCAGGGTCGCCCACCAGTCCTCCGACGCTGCCAGGGGCGCCACCTAAGTGGGCGACGCCGAGGTGGAGCGGGGTCCACGTCCCGCACCTGAGCCGCCTCCAATATAGGTGGGTTGGGGAGGGGGTGTAGCACAGTGCCGTCGTTGATGGCAGCCACCCTCCCTTCCCTCCCTGTAGTTTAGGGGATTTTTCTGTTTTTTTGGGGGTTTTCTGTGTTTTGTGTAGGTGCATCTGAGTCTGCACCTTTGGGGGGGTACTGTCATGTCCTGACCAGTATAGAGGATATTTTGTTATTGTAGTTTGGTCAGGACGTGGCAGAGGGTAGTTGATTTATGTATTACGGGGTTTGTTGGTCACTGGTTTATGTTTGTATTTCTATGGGTATGTTCTAGGGGTTAGTTTTTCTATGTGTAGGTTGGGTGCTGGACTCTCAATTGGAGGCAGGTGTTTCTAGTTGCCTCTGATTGGGAGTCCTATAAGTAGGTGTGTGTTTTGTTTTGTCACTTGTGGGTAGTTATTTGTTAGCACTGCTTTTGTTGAGCCTGCTACTCTGTTCCTGTCGTTAGTTTGTTTATTGTTTTTCCGTGGTGTTCTCATTTTTATAATAAAGATGTTGAGCACGCAACCCGCTGCGCCTTGGTCCCATTCTATCTTCCACGACAGCTTTGACAGTAACACAACAAAATGTGGAAAAGTCAAGGGGTGTGGAATACTTTCTGAAGGCACTGTATCTACCTCAATTACCTCGTACCCCCCCTGCACATAAACCCGGTACCGGTACCCGTGTATATAGAGCTAAGTTATCATAACTCACTGTGTATTTATTATAACTTTTATTATTACATGTTATTACTTTTCTATTATTTCTTTATTTTCTTTCTCTGCATTGTTGGAAAGTAATTCACTGTTAGTCTACACCTGTTGTTTTCGAAGCATATGACAAATACAATTTGATTTGATTAATGTGATGGCCTTGTTTTTTGTAGCCTAAACATTTTGTAACATGTTTAGCTTTCGCTCTCCTATCTCCCTCCCCTCTCCTGCCCGGTCCTGATTGTTGGTGAAAGTCCCAACTGCATGGTGGCATTTGGGACCTGTCTGGTCACTACCTTCCCCAAGACCCAGCTGCAGGAGGGGGTGCTTTATCTCATTGGCTTCGATTGCATTTGTATTTGTATTTATTATGAATCCCCATTACCTGCTGCCAAGGCCGCAGCTATTCTTCCTGGGGTCTGGCAGAAAACCTGTTGGGGATCTTATCCCGGTATAGGGATTCATTGTCAAGAGACCATGGCGGGAAATTCAAAACTGCAAGAATCTAATAATTTCAATTTCTCAAACAATCAACTATTTCTCACAATTTGAAAGATAAACATCTCCTAAATCCAACCACATTGTCCGATTTCAAAGAGGCTTTACTGCGTAAAGCATAAAGTTAGGTTATGTTAGGAGAGTACATTGAAAATAGCTGTGTGTAATGTTTTGTCAATTCAAAGACAGGCGTCACCAAAGCGGATAACCAGCTAGAATTATGCACTAACCTTTCACAATCTTCCTCAGATGACACTCCTAAGACATTATGTTACACAATACATGCATTTTTTGTTCCATCAAGTTCATATTTATATCCAAAAACAGCATTTTACCGAAGCGGTGAAAATCAGATTTTTTTTCTCTCAAATGCTTCCGGTGAACAACGTTACAAATTACAAAATTACTATTCGATAACATTGGTAAATTATAATATTGTCATTCAAATATTCATAGTTTAACATTTCGTAAATGCTACTGCATTGCCAGATTTCAAAATAACTTTACTGGGAAATCACAATTTGCAATAAACCGGTGCTGTGCTAAGAACAATAGGCTAGGCTATACAGGTTAGCACCATCTTGTAACCATGTAATATCAAAATTACTATTGTCAATATTCCCTTACCTTTGATTATCTTCACCCATTGGCACTTCCAGGCATCCCAGGTCCACTACAAATGTGGTTTCTTTCAACAAAGTTCATAATTGATGTCCAAATAACTCCAAGTTGTTAGCCCTTCGGTAGGCTACTAAAAAGTAGCGGGGAAGTCACGCGAAAAGTAAAAAAATTATCTATTTACGTTCGTTCAAACATGTCAAACGTTGTTTAGCATCAATCTTTAGAGCCATTTTTAACGTGAAACATCAGTAATGTTTCAACCCGACCTCTCCTGTGTCTTGAAAAACGTCTTTGAAAAATGTACGCATCACATGATTACGCAGGTGCAGCCAATAATGAAGTGACGACATCCCAGGGAGGTCAACTTCTCTTCCTTGTCATCCGGTCTCTGTTCATCATAGACGCTTCAAACAACTTTATAAAGATCGTTGACATCTAGTGGAAGCCGTAGGAGTTGCGAAATGAATCCTTTCTCACTGTGGTATCTAATAACAATGACAAAAAAAAATAGTACTGCCACAAAATTATTATTTTTTCTCAGGTTTTTGCCTGCCATATGAGTTTTGTTATACTTACAGACACCATTCAAACAGTTTTAGAAAATTCAGAGTGTTTTCTATCCAAATCTGGTAATAATATGCATATCCTAGCTTCTGAGTTGGTGTAGGAGGCAGTTAAAAATGGGGCACATATTTTTTCAAAATTCTCAATACTGCCCCCTAGCCCCAACAGGTAAGGCAGTATACAATTTTAAAAACATTACAATACATTCATTACAGAATTCACAACACACTAAGTGTGTGCTCTCAGGCCCATACTCCACTACCACTTATCTACAACACAAAATCCATGTGTACGTGTGTGTATAGTGTGTATGTTATCATGTGTCTGTATGCATGTGCCTGTGCCTATGTTTTTGTTACTTCACAGTACCGCTGTTCCATAATGTGTATTTTTAGCTCTCTGTGTACTTTTAAGGGCCAGCCGTGCTGCCCTTTTCTGAGGCAATTTTCCGAGGTCCCTATTTGTGGCACCTGACCACACAACTGAACAGTAGTCCAGATATGACAAAACCAGGGCCAGTAGGATCTGCCTTGTTGATAGTGTTGTTAAGAATGCAGAGCATCACTCCTGGTAATTAATCAACTTTAATTAATCCCTCCCGGTAATTAATCAACAGTAATCAACTTTTGCACATTTGTTGTCTGAGTGAGGGAAATGCTGTAAATTATGAGGACTCAGTGTATTTTTGATAGATGAAGCTGAGGATTATAAAAATCCCCCAAAATTATGTCATACAAGCAAGCCAAACACCAGTCCAAATGTGCTCTTCACATTTCCATATCATAAAACTCATGTACAGCTCCTTCAAAAAGTATTCACACCCCTTGACCTTTTCCAAATTTTGTTGTTACACAGTGGGATTAAAATTGATTTAAATGACATTTTTTTGACAACTATCTACACAAAATACTATGTAATGTCAAAGTGGAAAACCAGTTCTATCATTTGAAAAAAAATTGTATGAAAAATAAAAAAGTTGTATATTTTGATTACATAAATATTTTTGTATTTGTATTTATTAAGAATCCCCATTAGCTGCTGTCAAGGCAGCAGATACTCTTCCTGGGGTCCAGCAACATGAAGACAGTTATGTACAGCTTAAAATAGTACTTGACATTTCTTTACAATACACTTTACCAAATACATTTAGTGTGTTCCCCTCAGGCCACTACTCCACTATCACAAATTTACAATACAACATCCATGTATACGTGTGTTCCCTGTTCCATAAGGTGTGTTTTTATCTGTTTTTGAAACCGATTCTACCGCTTGCATCAGTTACTTGATGTGAAGTATAGTTCCATGTAGTCATGGCTCTATGTAGTTCTGTGCGCCTCCATAGTCTGTTCAGGACTAGGGGACTGTGAAGAGACCTTTAGTGGCATGTCTTGTGGGGTATGCATGGGTGTCCGAGCTGTGTGCTAGTATTTTTAAACAGACAGCTCGGTACCTTCAGCTTGTCAACACCTCTTACAAAAACAAGTAATGATAATGTCAATCTCTCTTCCACTTTGAGCCATGAGAGATTGACATTCATGTCATTAATGTTAGCTCTCTGTGTACTTTTAAGGGCCAGCGGTGCTGCCCTGTTCTGAGCCAACTGCAATTTTCCGAGGTCCTCTTTGTGGCACCTGACCACGACGACTGAACAGTAGTCCAGGTGCGACTAAACTGGGGCCTGTAGGACCTGCCTTGTTGATAGTGATGTTAAGAATGCAGAGCAGCGCTTTATTATGGACAGACTTCTCCCCATCTTTAGCTACTGTTGTATCAATATGTTTTGACCATGACAGTTTACAATCCACGGTAACTCAACTTGCTCAATTCCCACATTATTCATTATGAGATGTAGTTGAGGTTTAGGGTTTAGTGAATGATTTGTCCCATATACAATGCTTTTAGATTTGGAAATATTTAGGACTAACTTATTCCTCGCTACCCATTCCGAAACTAACTGCAGCTCTTTGTGCCCTAGCCAAAGGCTATTTCAACACAACTCTAAGTCCTCCAAACAGTCCTCTTCCCAGAACTGTACCTGAACATTCCTCACATGTTTACTGCATTTTTTTTATTGACAGTTGAAACTAGCTATAATGTTGATAATAATCAAAACTGGAATTCATGTGCTTTCCCTCTGTCTGTTGCTGAGCTGTTACTTTAGCAATGAAACAAACGTAATCCAACACGTTAACAGTCAACAGAGAAGTTCCATTAAAAAAGTTGATCAGAAAATGCATTATCTTGGTTGCAAAGAAGTGATTGTGTAAGGTACATAAGTTGTTATCAGTATCAAGTACATTCAGAAGCAATGGACAGTCACTTCAACCCCTAACCCATCATGCAGCCTGGTCTCAATCCAATCATTGGATTACACCAAAAATATTGATTTGAACTTGAAAAATGTTCATGCTGTGTTCGATGTGGGTTGCGGCTGTTGCATTTCTAAGCATAAATAATGTGACACATTCAAATCATAACTGATCTATTCCAGTTTTATGTTTGAATTATCACAAAATATAGACCCTGGTTTCTTTCTTTCAAATAGAAAACCTATGCTTTCACTTTTGAGTTTAATTCATGTTTAGGTTCATTGTGGAGTGCCTTATGTTGAAGTACATTGTGGAGTGCACCTTGTTGAAATAAATGCAATTTATTTGAAAAGGAATGACTTCTTGTTTTAAGTGGTTTGCCCTCATTCTTCTATATTGTAAGATTGTTGAAACAAGTGTCAATATGAATTTTCATCCGATTTCAGTCTTATTGTCAGCCTTGTGCTTGTTTTAGTTCACATGTAGTCTTGATTCTAGACATTTTATCAAAGATTAAAGTATGTGTTCTGGAAATCAGACAAAAATGCTTATTTTTGTTGAATTATTTAAACATTTCACTAAACTAGCCATGCTTAAAACTAGACAGAGAAGCTTGAAATCAATCCATTTTCACTTATTTTACAATTTAAGGCTGGTTTTAGTCAACTAGATATTTTGTCTTAATTTAAGAAAATCTTACCAAGTAGGATTATCTCAGTGCACTGGCAGATAATTTGACTTACTTTGAGAATTTTTCCCTTATTTTGGGGACATAGTCTTGTTTTTGACATGACATTTTGGCAGTGTAACAAACGTAGCCTACATACCTTTTTTCGGCAGTGGTCAGCTATATTTGATGACACCCCAGATACATGTTATGTCTTTATGACATCCCCAGTTTACAAAATAATGATGTGTACTTTGATCAAACTAGGTAGACACTGCTTGGGCATCACATTTGATTGAATTGATTGGGCATCACCTTTGATTGTCAATCTCAGGAAGGGTATTGTGAGTTCAGCTCCTATCATACAGCAAGTCAGTCACCCTGGAAAAAAAATGTGTCTTATAAGACGCAATCCATTCACTGAAGGATTGTTGAGTAGATTAACCAAATCCCACTGCAGAAGTGTCAGGTAATGACTCTCCTAATTATACTTTAATTACATTTTTTTATATATATATATATATATATATATATATATATATTGACACCCTTCACTGCCCTCTCTGGCTCTCTGGCTACCTCTCTGTCACTGCTCACCATCACTCTCTCTTTCTCTCCCTCTCTCTCCACCTACCTCTCTCTCTCTCTCCCCTGAGAGGCGTTCAATGATGATGGCTTTCCCTCATGCTAGGCTAGTGTCTGCTCCAGTATATGGCCCTCTGTTTCTGTTCTGGTTCAGGACTTTCTAGCCTTCCTACCTCTTCCTGCTGCAGTGCAACCATATCTTTATTTTAACAAATCTCAGCAAATGTGCCAAGGATGAGCAAACCGTCTAGGACTCGGATCATTGAGAGCTGCTATACTTCCTCCCTAATATAGCATCATAGGAGCTAGCTGAACCTATGGAGGCTTACAGCATACATTAACATGAAGAGAGAAGGAGAGAGGGAGACAGAGAGAAAGAGTTTGAGAGAAAGGGTGTGAGCGATAGGGTGAGGGAAAAAGAGAGAGTGAGGCAGAGAGAGAGAAAAGAGGAACCTTCATCTTCACTTTAACAAGCATTACGTTTTCCTCACCCAAACCATTGATTGTGAGAATTTTCATAGAGCTAGATGCCAGTGGATTTTCTCAAAGGCACCTCGATGCAGTGAGTGGTGAGTGAGTGAGTGAGTGGTGAGTGAGTGAGTGAGTGAGTGGTGAGTGGTGAGTGAGTGGTGAGTGAGTGAGTGAGAGTGAGTGAGTGAGTGAGTGATGAGGAGTGAGTGAGAAACAGGTGCAAATTAGTTGGTCACAAAGAGGCTAAACAGAGCAGCCAGTGTGGAGCTAGAGGAGGCTGTGGTGTGAGGGGGAGAAATATTTAGGGGGCTGAAAACAGTGGAGGCTACTTAATGAAAAAAGACTGCTGTGTTTGTCCAAAGCAGGAGCCCTGAGCCTGTGTGAGTGGACTTGCAAAGTCAGAGAAATAGAGAACACAGAGACTGGGACAACAATAGACTCTTAGACAGCTAAATAAACCCATACAAAAGCAAATAGAACTAAACAATTACAACTTTCTAGTTATGTCAGCCTAGAATAAAATGAATGTGTTTATGAAGTAGAAATGTGACTGGCCCAGGTTTCTTCTTTAAAAATAAAAAAAAAGCAATTGCTTCTTTCATTACTGGTATTGAACTTTGATATAACAACAGGCTTTTGGTCTCTGTCATTGTATGCTATGACTTTAGCTACAAAGCTCTGTTCAACAGTTTTCTTGTGTTATGGAGATTACCAGAATTATGCTGGTGTGCAATAAAGTGCTATAAAGATACCTGCACACTGTATCAGCCATGCTCCAACTCATTAAACATAAGACTAAAATTATACTTCTAGTTTCTCAACAGCCCTCTGAAACCATAAATGCTTTATCTACTCTTCACTCTATCCCCCTCTCTCTTTCACTATCCTTTTCTCTCAGAACCGTGACATTGATTCCAGTTGATGAACCAACAGAGCAGTCTAGGAATAAGGTTAAACCTGAAGGTACATTTTTCTCAAAAGGTCCTTCAAAATGTCATGGTAATACACCCATGGCATAACAGAGTTCTGAGTGCTGAAATAGATGTGTTGTATGGTTGTTGCGGCAGCACACTAAGTGAGTGATAATAAAGCACTTAGCAGCAGGCATATGTTGTGGAGATGGAAGAGAGAGAGAAGAAGCTCATTGAGTTCCTTTAGATTATTTTCATTCTCTAAAGTGTTGTGTTAAAACCAAATGGACACAAACTTTAATACTATGCGCACCAAGGTTACAGAAATCCTTACTGTCACCAGACAACTCTGGAACTTTCTGTTTCTCCCACTTTTCAGTTTATAATTGCAACCAACTACTTGAGACAGGTGAGGCAGAGGCAGCATATTATACAATTGATGTGGAGCTGAGAGGAAGGTGGAAAGTTAAAATCCATTTGTTTCCCTCTATGCTAGTTTCAAACACTGATTAAGACATTTGTCCTTGATGGAATGGTTTCTTATCCACAAATTAATTATTGATGTTTTGGGGTTGTGCGATGAAGATAAGATAAGATTTTCAATTTCATATTGTCTGTGTGTGTTTGTCTGTGTGCCTCTGTAATGGAGGTGTTTTGTTGAACCACATTCCCGCGTATGAAGTAACCCCTTGCACTTGAAGACTTGTTTTACCTCCCCAAGCTAATGCCTAGGCTTTGGCTCCAGCTACTCAATACTAGTTTTGGGGGTATACAGACGACTCTGCTTTGTGAGAACCCCTTATGGGGTTGGGTTAAAATGATGTTTTGGGGTTGTGCATTCAGTTGGTATTAAACTGGACTTAGGTGATCCCCCCTTTCCCTTCTATGCATGTGTTGCGTGCATGTGTGCAGACATTTGTTGAGTGGACTACTTCGACCAAACTGTCTGTCTACTCATTCTCTTTCTCTCTCTCTCACAATAAGTACTACTCCTTTGGTGGTAATGCTTGTCTTTAGGACTGCAGGATGAAAAGGGTGAGAGAGAAAAAGTAAAAAAGAGAAAGAAAGAACGATCGAGAGACAGCTAGGGCCACACAGTATGGAGCTAGGGCCAGGCAGCTGTTATTTCCAGCGACATGTGGTGTGAAATGCTGATGTGAGCATTATGGCAGGTCAGACCGGTCGCCCAAAACCAATCACACTTGAGAATTTTCCTGGGAATAGGCTGGGAGAATAGAAGATAGTGTACACACTGCTATCAGTCAGAGCAGGGCCACATCCATGATGGGAATGTTGTTAGAAAGAGACCTGGTGGTAGCAGAGGCAGGGTGGGTGCTGCTGTCTTCATTATAAACTGTTCTTGACAGTCATTTCCACACCAATTTACTATGCATGACATTTGTGTTATCCGGTAGGGCCTTTCATTCAACGGAGCCGTGTTGTTCCTTGAACGCCAAGGAGGGATTTTAAAGAAATTCTTTTCTAATTAGCAAAATCTGCAAATTACATTTGTGTCCCTGTTAGAAGGCAATTACAAGAAATATTGAATCAAGATTGAGACAACAATACCATTATTAGAGAGTTTGTTCTCTGTGTATGTAACTGAAACAAACCAGAAAAACTCAAATAGATAACATGAGACATGTTGAGAAATCTTGGGAGTACCAAGTGTTCCCATGAAGTCATGCATGTCAAATAGAATCTCACTCTGATGTGGTTGCTGAAGCTAGTGAGCCTATACTCGGCCTACCTGGCGAGACATTGCATCAGCACTCGACCGCACTCACAAAGCTCACACCACTCTTTCTCTGCTGTCACTAGGAATACAGGATGGAAAGGAGAGCCAATTCAGTTGGAAAATCTGGTGTGCTCAAATCTGAACAGGAGTGTGGGCCGTACAGGTGTTGCGTCTGGGTAATCTAGCTTTAATAAATAGCACAGCCAACACTACATTTTGCATTAGCCATTTTCGAGAGTGCTGGACATTTTAATTGGTTAGATGAGGGTAAACACAGTGGAGGGTATAAATCCATACAACAGATGCTTGGTAAAGCTCATTCCCACTATCAGTACATGAACAACAGCAACAGCTATGTTAGCCCTGACCTTGCTAGTCCTGAGCAACTACAGGCAAAATTCCCTCTCGTACTGTACAGCACATACTGAAATACTATCCCCTAGTGTTCCATGTCTACCACACCAGACCTAAATAAAACGACAGAAATAGATGGGTGGCCAAACTCTGTCCTCTAGTTTTGTCTGTAATCTACAACCCATTACCTCCCTGTGTTTCTTATGGTGTAAATACAGATATGATTTCCATCACATACCATGTCATTGTCCACCCATCATACACCATGCCATTTCAACGAGGAAATGTGCGAAATATTTGGTTGCGATGTTGATCAATGAGATTTCAACCTTTTTCACCCTTTCAAAATGACAGGCCAGAAGTTTGTTGAACTCCAATGCTATCACAATGCTTTCAACCATCTAAAAGCACAACCAAATTCCAATGGAAAAGATGTCAGAAAGGTGAAACACAAGGGTAAGGGAAATGTTGTATTTACAGTATACAACAACTTAATTTGAAAAAAAAATAAAATGTAACCTTTATTTAACTAGGCAAGTCAGTTAAGAACTTGTGTTAGTTATTGTGTTATTGACTGTATGTTTGTTTATCCCATGTTTATCCCATGTGTAACTCTGATGTTTTTGTCGCACTGCTTTACATGCTTTATCTTTGGCCAGGTCGTAAATGGTGAACTTGTTCTCAACTGGCCTAACTGGTTAAATAAAAGGTGAAACAAAAAATGTAAAACAACACACATTTTTATTTACTACAGACAGCCTACACCGCCAAACCCGGACGACGCTGGCCAATTGTATGCCGCCTCCTATGGGACTCCCAATCACTGCCTGTAGTAACACCTCAAGCACTGAGATGCAGTGCCTTTCACCGCTGCGTTATCATGTTGCCAATGTGTTATCACCGTAAGCTTCATCTAATAGAACAACCAAATGAACTGGATTGCAGTTGAGATTAGATTGCATTAGGAGTGCATAGCGCAGTGATCAATGCTGGTTCAAGACTCTGCACAGATTATTACAGCAATTGTGAAGATCTCCACAAACCTGCTATTCAAGTATTCTTGAACATGCACACTTTCTGTGATTAAATAGAGACATTTATTGTTACTGTAGGTTACAATGTCACGTCCTGACCAGTATAAGGGGTTATTGGTTATTGTAGTTTGGCTGTGGATCGTGGCAGGGGTTATTTGTTTAATGTGGTTCGTGTTTAATGGGATATGTATTTATGTAAGAGGGATGTTTGATTTATGTGTTCGGGGTTTTTGGGTAATGTTCTTGTTTTGTATTTCTGTGTTTTTCTATGTTGTGTATTTCTTTGTTGGCCTGTTATGGCTCTCAATCAGGAACAGCTTGTACATC